>NW_023495876.1:0-42227 GCF_904425465.1 Colossoma macropomum | reverse complement strand
GAACCTGAGTAGCGGGAGGGACTACTACCTATTGACCAAGTTTCATGTCTCTAGGACTTACGGTTTGGTCTGGGCGATTCGTTTTATCGGAGAAAAAGAATAATAATAATAATAATAATAATAATAATAATAATAAAAACTCTAACAAAAACAATAGGGTCCTACGCACTGCGTGCTTGGACCCTAATAATAAGAAGAAAAACTCTAACAAAAACAATAGGGTCCTACGCACTGCGTGCTTGGACCCTAATAAGAAAAACTCTAACAAAAACAATAGGGTCCTACGCACTTGCGTGCTTGGACCCTAATAATAAGAAAAACTCTAACAAAAACAATAGGGTCCTACGCACTTGCGTGCTTGGACCCTAATAATAATAAGAAAAATCCGCACAATTCCAATAGGGTTCAATGCATTGCATGCTTGAACCCTAATAATAATAATAAGAAAAATCCGCACAATTCCAATAGATTCCAATTAATCCATGACAATTTATATTTGAGAAACAAGTTTTTTAGCAGGGCGGAATATTCTGTAATCGTGTGACAGCTGTAGTGAAGGTTAGGTTGTGCTTTGTATGAAATACATCAGGGAGTTGTAGTGTATATAGTGTTGAAGTGTGTACATGTAACTATGTTGTGTACTAAAGTTCTAGGATGGCAAACTTAGTCTGATTGAGAATTGTTGCTTCATTGGTGGTTCCAGACTCAGGACACTGGAGAGCTGATCAGTGGTTCACTGGATGCTTTGGATGGTAGACTCAGTATACTGGAGGTTTTGGCTGATATGTTGCTTCAGTGGACACCCACAGGCAAAGATGAAATGGAAGACATCACAGAGTTGTTTTCATGTGTAGGTCAATGGAGTGATTTCGGGTTTGTGAATGTGGGCCACTGTTTGTAGTGTGTATGCAGTATGTAATATGTCCATAATAGTTTATTTCATTGTATGTGAATGTGAACTGTATGTTGCTTGAAATATTTGAACATAATTTGCTGGCAGTGATGGGCTGAAAATGCAGGACACATGGGAAGTTAATTAATATTTGGTATTTGTAAAGATAACAAATAATGACTGCAGTGAATGTGTTTAACATGATTATATGAAGATGTATCATAGGTTATTATAGTGAAAGCATGCTATAAAAAGTTTGCCTTTTTTGGGGTACAAAGGACATATTTCAAAGATGTACACGGTATCATGTAAAGTAATGTAAGTTAGTTATGGACAGTTTTGAAATTAACAAATGAATGAAAATATAAGCAAATATCAACTGGGTTATTAAAACAAAGTGTCCATGAATTATGTTGATAAAAGTGAACTGAATGCTTAACAGAGCAGTTTTCTGATAAGGAATGTGTTGTATATGAGAACACAGTAAAGTTTACATAGAGAAAATAAGGTGAGGCTGATGCTATGAAAGGTCGTGTAGGTCTTAGTAATGCTAGCTAGATTACTGCATATGGTGTTCTGCAGTACTGAAGAGGGGCAAAGGAGCGTGCTATGCTTCACTGTGTGGTATGACATGTACAATAACAAACACCCTCTGATTTGTTTTGTGAGAGTATGATCGAAACAGGAAGATTTGACGGATAACCATTCCTAAAAATGCTCACAACACACAAGATATGTGGAAACGCTCAGCTGTAGTAGATAAAAATAGGCGTAGGAGCAGCTACATGCTAAGTTCCACAGTGGAGACTTAGCCTGGAGATGTAGATAAACGGGTAAGTGAACACTTGATAGTATATTACATTCTGTACAGAAAGTTTTAGCACGTTTAAGGAAAAACAACTTACTTTACACCGGAGAACCGTGTTGGTCGTTCAATAGGTTTGTGCTGGAAAAACCCATGTGACCAATGACCTCTGAACGCGCATCGATACAATCATGTGACATCGGTGAAAAACGTATTCAACAGAAACGAACCGGTAGTTGTTCATGGTTTTAAGGCAATAAAAATCTATATGCGTACACATTTATTCAGCTTTCATATCAAGGCTACAACTTAAATGTGAAATAATAAGGAAAAGTTATTTCTGTATAGTTGTGTAGACCTTATAAGAGTTTTGCGAAATATGAGCTGTAAAGATGACCTGTAAGGTGATATAACTCAAAAGTCATGTTTAGTAGTTACCTGTAGTGCTTTACAAATAAATTAGGTTATTTAAATGCGTTGGAGATCAAGATTTAGTAGAGTCAATTTAGCAGAGCGGAGTTATAAGTGCAGTTCACCTTTTTAACCGCTAGATGTCATTTATTTACATGGTTTTAAACACAGAGAAAGGAACCTTTTTAGATAGAAGATCAAACAAAGCTTCGCTGGTTCAGGAAGCTTTGCTTAACAGTAAATAGGCAGCAAAAATCTGTGTTTTATCAGCTTTATAGGTACAGGGGCGGAGTAAACGGCAGAAAAGGAAGAAAAGAAGTAAAACAAGTGTTTTTGAGGTAAAAGTTGGTGAAAAGCGTTCAGGAAGTGGTTGGTACATATAATAAAAGAACAATTTTAGGATATATATTTTTGCTATTGGTAGTTGTGGGTTCAAGAAAGCATGAAAATATTATGTAAATTATATTTTGTCAAACATATTGTAGGCTACAGTCGAGGAGCTCAAAGGTGCATTAAAGAAAATTTGGCTTTATTTTAGTTGAGTTGTATTATTAGATCATCTGGATGAGTTTATGTAGAAGTGTGTATCAGTATATTAACTCGTATTAGTAGCGAATTGTACACCAATAGATGACTGAACATTAAGATTGTGTGTTTGTGGTGCATTCTAGGACATTAACATAATTTAAAGTTTGGATTGAAAGAAACGTAATAATCCAAATGTCCACACAAAAGTTAAATTCCAACGACTTTATTACAAAAAACAGTGAAGGGCAATTTAGTTCAAGGCAAAGCGTTGCACAACAACGATCGAGTAGGAACAGTGACAATTTAACAAAAAAAATAAAGACTTTTAAGAAGAAAAATTACGAGTTGACAAAACAATAGTAGCAAACAGAAATGTATAATGTTCGGAAAGCGCGCTAAAGTAAACTCACCTAACAGGTAATAAGGACTGGGAACTCAGACAGTCAGTGTTCGTCGGGCTGAGAGTGTTCGGCTGCGGCGGCGCTTGGGGGCGCTGTGGGCTGAGAGTGTTCGGCTGCGACGGCGCTTGTGGGCGCTGTGGGCTGAGAGTGTTCGGCTGCGGCGGCGCTTGGAGGGGCTGACGGCTCAGAGTGGTGGGCGCTGCTGGGACCGGTTGCGGCAGGTTGAGTGATGTTAGTGACGCGGAGTTCGTCATCAAACGAAATGCAGACAGACGATAGTCCTAAGAAGTGCTCCTCCAGCTCTTCAACATTGTCCACCCACTGCAGGCCGTACCTTTCCAGGTAAGATGAAAGCGGAGAATTGTTTACCGACAGCGTGAACTCTTCGTTGTCCTCGTCAATTTTGAGCGTGCCAGAGAGCAGTATTTTGTAGGTCGCCGTCTTCTGCAGCATCTGGCACTGCTGGTAGCGGTGGAACTTGTTCCTGGGGAGGAAGCTGTCCTGCCAGCCGCCGCAAAGAGAGCACTTCATGGTAGCTCGGATCTCTAGCGCGTGTGTAGCCAGACTTCCCCTTCTGCTACTCCCCCGTCATCTGCGTTGTGTATGGGATTCTAATAAAACTCAGGACACCGGATATCAGCTTCAGTCTGTGTGTATTTCTGTGTACAAATCATTTAGAACAAAGCAGAATGATAAATTGGCGTCAATAGCTTCTCAGATAATGCCTCTCTCAGTCAGGTTCACTGCAGACTCAGCTGCACAAAAAAAATACATACATATAATAGTATATATATCTATATAGGCATATAGTTATTAAACCGACTGTAAGCCATAAGCAGTAATTATTATGTGTCACATTAATTTCCAATCAGTAATAATTTTCAATATTAAAAACACACTATATTACCATGGAACACACTCTGACACAGATACATACAACTGAGCATATACATGATAAAACTGTAGTACAAACTCAGTAGGTTTTCTTAACATGACATCGCAGAGGTTTCCCCTCTGCATTTCTTATAAATCTACCATAAATCAGCTGATGAATAGGTGTATCTAGAATTATTTATTCAACAGAAAAAGGGGGAAAAGAAAAAAAAAAGAAAAAATATAAAAAAAAAAACTCACATGGCGTCCGCCATTTTAACCACACAGTACATCCACTGAAAATGAGCACTTTAACTAACGTTTCAAACATGGCTATGGGAGTACTCACCTGTGTACAAATCATTTAGAACAAAGCAGAATGATAAATTGGCGTCAATAGCTTCTCAGATAATGCCTAGCAAAAGAAACAATACGAATATAAGGTACAAAGGCAAGGAAGCAAAACGCCCTTCAACTACCACAGGGGGGAGCTAAAACACTAAGCATATTAACCATTTTATCGCTCTGCTAAAAAAAATTTTAAAGCTCAAAAACGTTACTTGCACCTCTGTAGTTCATGTCGCTATATTCATAGTGGTAAAATACACAAATATACTCACAAAAACTCCATCTTAAAACACTACAATGAGTTATTAGAACAGAGCACTTCACAAACGCACCTCTCTCAGTCAGGTTCACTGCAGACTGAAAAAAAAACAGCGCCAACACGACAAAGGGAGAAAAACTACAGGTGCTGAGAAAGGACAAAACACATACGTACTCCCATAAGCCATGAAGAACAGTTAAGAACTTGCAAGGTAGAACTTAAGGAAGGGATTTCAAGTGAAACTAATAACAAACAATGTAACTTATATTTATATACATTTTTTATTTAAATGTATGTAAATGAATTAATTAAAGTAAATTATTACACCTGCTACATTCACCCCCTCTTAAGTTTCACAGAAATCCCAAACTTTTTTACAGTAATGTTAATCACTGTCCAACACCATGGTAAAGCATCCTGAAATTATATCTGGTCCAAGTTATCTCAAAGGAAATAATCCTAATTCCAGCACATCAAGCTACTTGTAAACAAGTTCAGAAGGAACAGAAGTTGATCAGGCCTCAGCTCCTTCCTAGGGAATATGATGCCTTTTACACCACACATGACTTGGCTCCTATTAAACTATTTTTTTCTTATACACAGCTCACTCAAATTCTCAAATAAAATGGTGAATAGACCAGTGATTTGTCTTTTCCTTTAAATCATCCTAAGACAAAGAAAACAAGGATTGTGACCTTCTGTCTGTAAAGGTGTTAGTGTACCTCTTTTGTACCATAGACTCAATCAATCTATTGACTGCTTTTATTACCCTGCCTGTACGTGTCCTGACCAAACCTCCATCTAAGCCTGAAGATGTTCTAGAGGTCTGACCTTCAACTGTCTCAGTCTGCGTGTCTGTATCAGGAATGGCTGTCATATTTGAGTCAGAGCCCTGTAATAATTGACGTCCGTCAGTGTCATCTGCAAGTAACTCAGAAGTTATGGTCAAGTCAGTCAAGCCTGAAGTTTTATTAGGACTATGGGACAGACAGGCCCTTATTTCTTCAGAATCTCGCTGAAAAGCATCTAGCTGCTGGGCGCAGGTCATCTCTTCATCAGTTTCAGAGCTTTCAACCTCAAAAGTTGAATGATCTGTAATCTCAGACATTATCCGTGAATCTCCAGAAACATCAGAAAAGCCTTCTCCAAGGCAATCACAATCAGTAGACTGACGTTCAGCTTCATTCCCTGAATCAACTGGGATAAACTCATCGTTGGTTGTCTTTGGGATCGGCAGAAAGCTCACGTCCAGAATCAGATTCCGATGAACAACTCGAACTCTTCCTTTGTCATCTTCAACTTTATAGATATGGGTCTTTGGATTGCTGTCTATAATGGCATACATGGTGGACTCCCAACGGTCGGCCAGCTTCCTTTTTCCTCGTTCCCCCTTGTTTGCAAGGAGAACTCGGCCCCCTACTTTCAACGCCGTGCCTTTGACCCTCTTATTGTATTCTTGAGCTTGTCGCTTTCTTTCTTTTGCGGCATGCTGTTGTGCAATGTGAACAGCTTCATGCAGGTTCGAAACCAAAGTCTTGGCATAGGTACTATAGTCAACTGTTATTGGGTCCTTGAGCACTTGCTTGAAAACTACGTCTATCGGAAGCCTAGGGACTCGACCGAACATAAGGTAGAATGGAGCATACCCTGTGGTTTCATGCACTGTGGCGTTGTAAGCAAAGGTCAGAGCTTGTATTTGCTGTGGCCACTGGTGTTTGGATTTCAGGGGCAAGGTACGGAGCATATTCCCCAGCGTTCTATTGAACCTTTCGGTTCCTCCATTCCCCATTGGGTGGTATGCCGTTGTATGTGACTTGGCAACCCCTGACAATCTGAGAAGTTCGGCTATTAGCTCACTTTCAAAATTGGCCCCTTGATCAGAGTGGATACGCTGTGGGAAACCATATATGCAGAACACATTATCCCACAATTTCTTTGCCACTTGTTTTGCCGTTTGATTGATACAGGGAAATGCATGAGCTAACTTTGTGAAATGGTCTGTGACCACCAAAACATCTACAGACCTTTGCTTACCATCTTCTGCACTCCAAAAATCAATGCAGACAAGTTCCATAGGAGCAGAAGTAAGTATGCCCTCCAAGGGTGCTCTGGCCGCAGGCTCTGGGGTCTTAGCCAGTATACACCGCTGGCAACATTTAACATATTCCCTTATGTCACCCTCCATCCTTGGCCAAAAGAAGCGCTGTCTTACGAGATGAAGTGTTCTAGCCTGACCTTGATGACCAGCCATGTCGTGTAAACCAGATAAGGCTTTTTGCTTGAGACTGTCGGGAAGAATATATTGAAACCGTTTCTGCCCACTAGTTGGATCCTTGGTCACCCTATAGAGTACTCCATTCTGCATACAGAGTTTGTCCCATTGCTTTAATAACATCAAAGCTGTGGAATTCAATGTGCTCTTATCTCGTCTAGACGGATGTCTTTTCTGCTCTACAAACAAAAGGATCTTTGAGGTAACTGGATCTTGTTCTTGACATTGTCGCAGATCATCCAGGGAGAGAGATGGAAATGTGTCCTGACCCGAGAGTGTGACTTGGGGGAAAGACTGGAAGAACTGGACTGCTCGAGACTCTGCAGCTGCCTCCCACTCTGTGTGAACCTCACAAAGGGCCTTAACATCACAGGAACTTTGGGTCCCCTTGATATTATTAAACCCATTTTCAACTTGACCAGCAACTTTCTCGTCCAGCTGGAGACTCTGAACTTTACACCGGAAAACATCCTGAACTCCTTCTTCCTCAGTCCCTTCAGACTCTCTTAAAAGGGTGTCATATGGCTCACTGATTATCCTCTTACCCACCGTGCGAGCGAAAGGATCACGACTCAGGGTATCTGCAACAATGTTCCTTGTCCCCGGGATGTACTTCAAGTCAAATGTGTAGGGGGCAAGCTTAGCTACCCAACGTTGTTCGCATGCATCAAGCTTGGGTTTCGTCATAATATAGGTCAATGGATTATTGTCTGTCCAGACTGTGAACGGATGGCCCTTTAGCCAATGGCTGAACTTATCGCAGACGCTCCACTTCAGTGCCAAAAATTCCAGCCGGTGGGCGGGATATCTTTTCTGAGTGTTGCTAAGGGTTTTGCTAGCGAATGCAACAGGGCGCGCTTTGGTTTCCCCAGCTGGTATCTGAGACAATATGGCTCCAAGACCATCAAGTGAAGCGTCAACAGACAAAATCAAAGGTCTGCAAAAGTCTGGATGGGCAAGGACAACACAGTCAAGTAATTTCTCTTTGAGTAACAGGAAGCTTGATTCACAGCCAGTTGTCCAATCTGAAGCATTAAGTCTTCTAAAAGTCCCTGGTTTTTTGTCCAACCTTACAGTCCTTCCCCTTCGTCTCTGGCCAGCCGTGAGAGCAAACAAGGGCTTGGCTATGGAAGAGCAGTTGGGAATAAAATGTTGGCAATAGAAAACCATTCCCAAGAAAGATTTTACTCTTCGCACAGAAGGCGTGCAGCCATCATTTTCCATTAAGTCCATCGTTGTCATTTTAACAATCACATCTACCTTGTCTGGATCGACCGCTATTCCATCTCCATCCACGATGTGACCAAGAAATTTGACAGACTTCCTTAAAAGATGGCATTTTTTTGGGCTTAATTTTAAGTTATGTTCTCTCAACCTCTGGAAAACAGTCTCAAGCCGACTGAGGGCCTCCTCCTCTGATGGAGCAAATACCAGAAGGTCGTCCAGATAACATAACAGGCTGCTGAAGTTCAGATCCCCAAAAATGCTCATCATCATTCTCATGAAAGAGGCTGGACTGTTGCAGAGCCCCTGTGGCAATCTGTTGTATTCGTGTAATCCAAGGGGTGTGGTGAAGGCAGTATATTTTTTATCCTCTTCATGCAGTGGCAGGTTATAAAACCCAGATGTCAGGTCCATCGTACTGAAGAAGCAATTTCCACCCAAGGCTGCTAAGCAGTCAGATTGGTGGGGAAGAGGGTGAGCATCCCTGATAGTTCTTGCATTCAGCCATCTGAAATCGGTGCATATCCGGAGACTCCCATCTTTTTTTCCATACCATCACTAGTGGAGAAGCATACTCGCTCACCGACTTTCTGATGATTCCCTGCTCCTCCATCTCTGTTAGCACCTGACGTAGCTTTTGATAATGTGCTGGAGGCACACGACGGTAAGGGAGACGAAAGGGGTGATCATCTGTCAACCGGATACGGTGCACGAAACCCTTGGCTTCCCCACAATCTAGATGGTGCTTTGAAAATACATCTTGGTAAGTTTCAACCATCTGTACTAACTGAAGCTTTGTTGACTGACTGACTTGGCAAGATTCTATGTCAAGATTGCCTAAGCCTATTTCCTCGAGCCTTCTCTTAAGACTAGCTATGCTAGCCTCTCCTTCAACTACAGCTTCTTTGGGGCATGAGCGCTTCTGACACATGCCTTGAAACACTGCAAGGTCTTCAACAGCCAAACAAGGCTGGACATCAGCCAACTTACAGTTCCGTTTCAAAGTGATTTCTTTTTCTGTAGGGTTTGTGATTTTCATCGGGATCCAGCCATCTCCCCAAAGTGGTGTAATAACTCGTCCCACAAGGATGTTTCTAGGGATCGACCTTGAGGATGTGGGCTCTATCATAACCGTACTCCCTGGTGACATAGGCACGTTACTTGGTAGTCGGCCCCATACTAGATACTCTCGCTTAGGGAGCAGCGTAACTGCCTGTGTCAACTTGGCAGTACCAACCTTATCTGGGAGCTTCTCACCTCTCCACCTGGTAAGACATGACATCATTTCTAGGAACCGTTCACATTCAGGAGACTTCTGTGTATCTGTTCGAGAGACTAGTTTCCAGTAGTTATCGTCACATTTCATCTGATGCATGACATGCTTCAAAACATTAGTACCAATGATAACATCATCGTTTTGGCCAGGCACTACCAAAACAGGTACCATACACTTTACTCCATATAGGCTTAATTCGATCTCATACATGCTTTTGGGCTGCACTTGCTGTCCTCCACAGCCCACAAGAATGATCCGCTCTGTTAGCTGTACTGTCTCAGAAATAACATTTCCATTGAGAAGTTTCCGCTCAGCATCTTCGCTCAACGTGCAGGCCATCGAACCCGAGTCAAGCATCCCTTGTAGCTGAAATACACCATTAATTGTGACTGGTACATGGTACAATGTACTGAATGGTTCGATTCTCTGTATATTCTGTGCGATCACTTTGCAGTCGCTTGAAACTGTCTGGCAAATATCCATATAACGTTCCTCCAAATCATTGGTGATGAGGGCAGGCTCATGAACACCCACACGTCCCCTCTCCACATGCAGGTGACTTAGTTTAACTGGACGTCCTTGTTTTCACTGCTATGCGGCTTGGGGGCCTCCCTAGCCACAGGCCCTGTCTTTGACTTCCACTTCCAGCACTGTTTCTTCCAGTGACCAGACTTGAAACAAGACGAGCACATGCCTTCTTGTCTACAGTGAAACACTGTGGTGTGTTCAGTTGATTCACATACCTTGCAACTTGTAGGTTTCCGAGAAGGCTGCGCAAGCACTGCTGACTGGGTCCTCTGTTCCAGCACACGGTCTAAAAGACTGATAAGAGACTGCACACAATTGCCATCTGTCTGTGACAGGAGTTTGGTGTCCTCTCAACCCCTTCATTCATGAACTCTCTTGAAATCTCAGCCTCCTCATTCTCACATGTTGGTGTTTGTAGGTGGACCCCAACACGCTTTACTTGTGAGGGCCTGCCCAATTTCGCTTGACACTTTGCTCGCTCTTCTCTCTGATGCTCAGTCAAATGCTCCTGAATCTCATTTGCAGTCCATTTCTCAGCTGTCTTGAACTTTAAAATGCTAGCAAGAGCAGAGTCGGGACAATGTTTTACAAACATCATTGTGACTTCACGACTTGGCTCTTCAACACAGCGACCCCGTCTCCTCAAACACTCATCAGCTATGTCTACTGCTTTGTTTAAGCGGAGCCAATAATCCATGGCACTTTCGCCAGCATGAGGGACTGTGTTGTAAAAGTCAGCTAGGGGCATGGAAGAGTAAGTCATCTCACCATAATGCTGTTTGAGTATATCAGTAATAAGCTTAGGATTGTCTGTTGGCCTTAATGATGGGTTACTACGTAAAGCTACACGTACAACATCCTTAGCTCTTCCCGTTAGTCTAGACATGATTTCTTGAAACTGTTCTCTGATTGGAATTCCCCTCTTTTTAAGATAGTTATCTACAATTTCCTCCCATTCATGTACCGAATGTTTATCTGACCCATCTCCTCTAAAGTGTGGGGGCTCTTTAACATCTGTAGCCATAATTAGTTTGACTCCTGTCATGTTCAGCTCAGTGGGTGTCTGATTTATCTCTGCATTCTGTGACTGCGCATTATTACTCTGAAGTGTACTAATACTTTGCGTATTTAACCCTTCTTTTAGCCTGGAAGCAATGTTCTGTCCAATCTGCTGAGCTAACTGGGTTACAAGATTCTCTAGGGCTGGCCTGTGTGAAGGTTGACTAACCATTGGAGTATCTGTACATATCTGAGTGGAACAGGAAACAGGTGGACCTGGTAAATGAGCACGCTTAACTGGAGTCTGGTCCAAATCTCTCCAAAACCACCCTCTGCCTAACCCACTGATAGAGTCATCATTAACAGGTAAACCATTCATGTCCTTTCCGGTATGGGACATCATGATAATTAGGTCTATTACCACTTGACTCGAGGCAGAAATCTAAGAGTTCTGAAGAAGCATTCACTACCACCCATCAAACACACAGATACCAGATGCAGCAATCGTCGGTGATCACACTGGCGATGATCTGAAGAAATCCGGGTCACGGCACCAATGTAGCCAGACTTCCCCTTCTGCTACTCCCCCGTCATCTGCGTTGTGTATGGGATTCTAATAAAACTCAGGACACCGGATATCAGCTTCAGTCTGTGTGTATTTCTGTGTACAAATCATTTAGAACAAAGCAGAATGATAAATTGGCGTCAATAGCTTCTCAGATAATGCCTAGCAAAAGAAACAATACGAATATAAGGTACAAAGGCAAGGAAGCAAAACGCCCTTCAACTACCACAGGGGGGAGCTAAAACACTAAGCATATTAACCATTTTATCGCTCTGCTAAAAAAAATTTTAAAGCTCAAAAACGTTACTTGCACCTCTGTAGTTCATGTCGCTATATTCATAGTGGTAAAATACACAAATATACTCACAAAAACTCCATCTTAAAACACTACAATGAGTTATTAGAACAGAGCACTTCACAAACGCACCTCTCTCAGTCAGGTTCACTGCAGACTGAAAAAAAAACAGCGCCAACACGACAAAGGGAGAAAAACTACAGGTGCTGAGAAAGGACAAAACACATACGTACTCCCATAAGCCATGAAGAACAGTTAAGAACTTGCAAGGTAGAACTTAAGGAAGGGATTTCAAGTGAAACTAATAACAAACAATGTAACTTATATTTATATACATTTTTTATTTAAATGTATGTAAATGAATTAATTAAAGTAAATTATTACACCTGCTACATTCACCCCCTCTTAAGTTTCACAGAAATCCCAAACTTTTTTACAGTAATGTTAATCACTGTCCAACACCATGGTAAAGCATCCTGAAATTATATCTGGTCCAAGTTATCTCAAAGGAAATAATCCTAATTCCAGCACATCAAGCTACTTGTAAACAAGTTCAGAAGGAACAGAAGTTGATCAGGCCTCAGCTCCTTCCTAGGGAATATGATGCCTTTTACACCACACATGACTTGGCTCCTATTAAACTATTTTTTTCTTATACACAGCTCACTCAAATTCTCAAATAAAATGGTGAATAGACCAGTGATTTGTCTTTTCCTTTAAATCATCCTAAGACAAAGAAAACAAGGATTGTGACCTTCTGTCTGTAAAGGTGTTAGTGTACCTCTTTTGTACCATAGACTCAATCAATCTATTGACTGCTTTTATTACCCTGCCTGTACGTGTCCTGACCAAACCTCCATCTAAGCCTGAAGATGTTCTAGAGGTCTGACCTTCAACTGTCTCAGTCTGCGTGTCTGTATCAGGAATGGCTGTCATATTTGAGTCAGAGCCCTGTAATAATTGACGTCCGTCAGTGTCATCTGCAAGTAACTCAGAAGTTATGGTCAAGTCAGTCAAGCCTGAAGTTTTATTAGGACTATGGGACAGACAGGCCCTTATTTCTTCAGAATCTCGCTGAAAAGCATCTAGCTGCTGGGCGCAGGTCATCTCTTCATCAGTTTCAGAGCTTTCAACCTCAAAAGTTGAATGATCTGTAATCTCAGACATTATCCGTGAATCTCCAGAAACATCAGAAAAGCCTTCTCCAAGGCAATCACAATCAGTAGACTGACGTTCAGCTTCATTCCCTGAATCAACTGGGATAAACTCATCGTTGGTTGTCTTTGGGATCGGCAGAAAGCTCACGTCCAGAATCAGATTCCGATGAACAACTCGAACTCTTCCTTTGTCATCTTCAACTTTATAGATATGGGTCTTTGGATTGCTGTCTATAATGGCATACATGGTGGACTCCCAACGGTCGGCCAGCTTCCTTTTTCCTCGTTCCCCCTTGTTTGCAAGGAGAACTCGGCCCCCTACTTTCAACGCCGTGCCTTTGACCCTCTTATTGTATTCTTGAGCTTGTCGCTTTCTTTCTTTTGCGGCATGCTGTTGTGCAATGTGAACAGCTTCATGCAGGTTCGAAACCAAAGTCTTGGCATAGGTACTATAGTCAACTGTTATTGGGTCCTTGAGCACTTGCTTGAAAACTACGTCTATCGGAAGCCTAGGGACTCGACCGAACATAAGGTAGAATGGAGCATACCCTGTGGTTTCATGCACTGTGGCGTTGTAAGCAAAGGTCAGAGCTTGTATTTGCTGTGGCCACTGGTGTTTGGATTTCAGGGGCAAGGTACGGAGCATATTCCCCAGCGTTCTATTGAACCTTTCGGTTCCTCCATTCCCCATTGGGTGGTATGCCGTTGTATGTGACTTGGCAACCCCTGACAATCTGAGAAGTTCGGCTATTAGCTCACTTTCAAAATTGGCCCCTTGATCAGAGTGGATACGCTGTGGGAAACCATATATGCAGAACACATTATCCCACAATTTCTTTGCCACTTGTTTTGCCGTTTGATTGATACAGGGAAATGCATGAGCTAACTTTGTGAAATGGTCTGTGACCACCAAAACATCTACAGACCTTTGCTTACCATCTTCTGCACTCCAAAAATCAATGCAGACAAGTTCCATAGGAGCAGAAGTAAGTATGCCCTCCAAGGGTGCTCTGGCCGCAGGCTCTGGGGTCTTAGCCAGTATACACCGCTGGCAACATTTAACATATTCCCTTATGTCACCCTCCATCCTTGGCCAAAAGAAGCGCTGTCTTACGAGATGAAGTGTTCTAGCCTGACCTTGATGACCAGCCATGTCGTGTAAACCAGATAAGGCTTTTTGCTTGAGACTGTCGGGAAGAATATATTGAAACCGTTTCTGCCCACTAGTTGGATCCTTGGTCACCCTATAGAGTACTCCATTCTGCATACAGAGTTTGTCCCATTGCTTTAATAACATCAAAGCTGTGGAATTCAATGTGCTCTTATCTCGTCTAGACGGATGTCTTTTCTGCTCTACAAACAAAAGGATCTTTGAGGTAACTGGATCTTGTTCTTGACATTGTCGCAGATCATCCAGGGAGAGAGATGGAAATGTGTCCTGACCCGAGAGTGTGACTTGGGGGAAAGACTGGAAGAACTGGACTGCTCGAGACTCTGCAGCTGCCTCCCACTCTGTGTGAACCTCACAAAGGGCCTTAACATCACAGGAACTTTGGGTCCCCTTGATATTATTAAACCCATTTTCAACTTGACCAGCAACTTTCTCGTCCAGCTGGAGACTCTGAACTTTACACCGGAAAACATCCTGAACTCCTTCTTCCTCAGTCCCTTCAGACTCTCTTAAAAGGGTGTCATATGGCTCACTGATTATCCTCTTACCCACCGTGCGAGCGAAAGGATCACGACTCAGGGTATCTGCAACAATGTTCCTTGTCCCCGGGATGTACTTCAAGTCAAATGTGTAGGGGGCAAGCTTAGCTACCCAACGTTGTTCGCATGCATCAAGCTTGGGTTTCGTCATAATATAGGTCAATGGATTATTGTCTGTCCAGACTGTGAACGGATGGCCCTTTAGCCAATGGCTGAACTTATCGCAGACGCTCCACTTCAGTGCCAAAAATTCCAGCCGGTGGGCGGGATATCTTTTCTGAGTGTTGCTAAGGGTTTTGCTAGCGAATGCAACAGGGCGCGCTTTGGTTTCCCCAGCTGGTATCTGAGACAATATGGCTCCAAGACCATCAAGTGAAGCGTCAACAGACAAAATCAAAGGTCTGCAAAAGTCTGGATGGGCAAGGACAACACAGTCAAGTAATTTCTCTTTGAGTAACAGGAAGCTTGATTCACAGCCAGTTGTCCAATCTGAAGCATTAAGTCTTCTAAAAGTCCCTGGTTTTTTGTCCAACCTTACAGTCCTTCCCCTTCGTCTCTGGCCAGCCGTGAGAGCAAACAAGGGCTTGGCTATGGAAGAGCAGTTGGGAATAAAATGTTGGCAATAGAAAACCATTCCCAAGAAAGATTTTACTCTTCGCACAGAAGGCGTGCAGCCATCATTTTCCATTAAGTCCATCGTTGTCATTTTAACAATCACATCTACCTTGTCTGGATCGACCGCTATTCCATCTCCATCCACGATGTGACCAAGAAATTTGACAGACTTCCTTAAAAGATGGCATTTTTTTGGGCTTAATTTTAAGTTATGTTCTCTCAACCTCTGGAAAACAGTCTCAAGCCGACTGAGGGCCTCCTCCTCTGATGGAGCAAATACCAGAAGGTCGTCCAGATAACATAACAGGCTGCTGAAGTTCAGATCCCCAAAAATGCTCATCATCATTCTCATGAAAGAGGCTGGACTGTTGCAGAGCCCCTGTGGCAATCTGTTGTATTCGTGTAATCCAAGGGGTGTGGTGAAGGCAGTATATTTTTTATCCTCTTCATGCAGTGGCAGGTTATAAAACCCAGATGTCAGGTCCATCGTACTGAAGAAGCAATTTCCACCCAAGGCTGCTAAGCAGTCAGATTGGTGGGGAAGAGGGTGAGCATCCCTGATAGTTCTTGCATTCAGCCATCTGAAATCGGTGCATATCCGGAGACTCCCATCTTTTTTTCCATACCATCACTAGTGGAGAAGCATACTCGCTCACCGACTTTCTGATGATTCCCTGCTCCTCCATCTCTGTTAGCACCTGACGTAGCTTTTGATAATGTGCTGGAGGCACACGACGGTAAGGGAGACGAAAGGGGTGATCATCTGTCAACCGGATACGGTGCACGAAACCCTTGGCTTCCCCACAATCTAGATGGTGCTTTGAAAATACATCTTGGTAAGTTTCAACCATCTGTACTAACTGAAGCTTTGTTGACTGACTGACTTGGCAAGATTCTATGTCAAGATTGCCTAAGCCTATTTCCTCGAGCCTTCTCTTAAGACTAGCTATGCTAGCCTCTCCTTCAACTACAGCTTCTTTGGGGCATGAGCGCTTCTGACACATGCCTTGAAACACTGCAAGGTCTTCAACAGCCAAACAAGGCTGGACATCAGCCAACTTACAGTTCCGTTTCAAAGTGATTTCTTTTTCTGTAGGGTTTGTGATTTTCATCGGGATCCAGCCATCTCCCCAAAGTGGTGTAATAACTCGTCCCACAAGGATGTTTCTAGGGATCGACCTTGAGGATGTGGGCTCTATCATAACCGTACTCCCTGGTGACATAGGCACGTTACTTGGTAGTCGGCCCCATACTAGATACTCTCGCTTAGGGAGCAGCGTAACTGCCTGTGTCAACTTGGCAGTACCAACCTTATCTGGGAGCTTCTCACCTCTCCACCTGGTAAGACATGACATCATTTCTAGGAACCGTTCACATTCAGGAGACTTCTGTGTATCTGTTCGAGAGACTAGTTTCCAGTAGTTATCGTCACATTTCATCTGATGCATGACATGCTTCAAAACATTAGTACCAATGATAACATCATCGTTTTGGCCAGGCACTACCAAAACAGGTACCATACACTTTACTCCATATAGGCTTAATTCGATCTCATACATGCTTTTGGGCTGCACTTGCTGTCCTCCACAGCCCACAAGAATGATCCGCTCTGTTAGCTGTACTGTCTCAGAAATAACATTTCCATTGAGAAGTTTCCGCTCAGCATCTTCGCTCAACGTGCAGGCCATCGAACCCGAGTCAAGCATCCCTTGTAGCTGAAATACACCATTAATTGTGACTGGTACATGGTACAATGTACTGAATGGTTCGATTCTCTGTATATTCTGTGCGATCACTTTGCAGTCGCTTGAAACTGTCTGGCAAATATCCATATAACGTTCCTCCAAATCATTGGTGATGAGGGCAGGCTCATGAACACCCACACGTCCCCTCTCCACATGCAGGTGACTTAGTTTAACTGGACGTCCTTGTTTTCACTGCTATGCGGCTTGGGGGCCTCCCTAGCCACAGGCCCTGTCTTTGACTTCCACTTCCAGCACTGTTTCTTCCAGTGACCAGACTTGAAACAAGACGAGCACATGCCTTCTTGTCTACAGTGAAACACTGTGGTGTGTTCAGTTGATTCACATACCTTGCAACTTGTAGGTTTCCGAGAAGGCTGCGCAAGCACTGCTGACTGGGTCCTCTGTTCCAGCACACGGTCTAAAAGACTGATAAGAGACTGCACACAATTGCCATCTGTCTGTGACAGGAGTTTGGTGTCCTCTCAACCCCTTCATTCATGAACTCTCTTGAAATCTCAGCCTCCTCATTCTCACATGTTGGTGTTTGTAGGTGGACCCCAACACGCTTTACTTGTGAGGGCCTGCCCAATTTCGCTTGACACTTTGCTCGCTCTTCTCTCTGATGCTCAGTCAAATGCTCCTGAATCTCATTTGCAGTCCATTTCTCAGCTGTCTTGAACTTTAAAATGCTAGCAAGAGCAGAGTCGGGACAATGTTTTACAAACATCATTGTGACTTCACGACTTGGCTCTTCAACACAGCGACCCCGTCTCCTCAAACACTCATCAGCTATGTCTACTGCTTTGTTTAAGCGGAGCCAATAATCCATGGCACTTTCGCCAGCATGAGGGACTGTGTTGTAAAAGTCAGCTAGGGGCATGGAAGAGTAAGTCATCTCACCATAATGCTGTTTGAGTATATCAGTAATAAGCTTAGGATTGTCTGTTGGCCTTAATGATGGGTTACTACGTAAAGCTACACGTACAACATCCTTAGCTCTTCCCGTTAGTCTAGACATGATTTCTTGAAACTGTTCTCTGATTGGAATTCCCCTCTTTTTAAGATAGTTATCTACAATTTCCTCCCATTCATGTACCGAATGTTTATCTGACCCATCTCCTCTAAAGTGTGGGGGCTCTTTAACATCTGTAGCCATAATTAGTTTGACTCCTGTCATGTTCAGCTCAGTGGGTGTCTGATTTATCTCTGCATTCTGTGACTGCGCATTATTACTCTGAAGTGTACTAATACTTTGCGTATTTAACCCTTCTTTTAGCCTGGAAGCAATGTTCTGTCCAATCTGCTGAGCTAACTGGGTTACAAGATTCTCTAGGGCTGGCCTGTGTGAAGGTTGACTAACCATTGGAGTATCTGTACATATCTGAGTGGAACAGGAAACAGGTGGACCTGGTAAATGAGCACGCTTAACTGGAGTCTGGTCCAAATCTCTCCAAAACCACCCTCTGCCTAACCCACTGATAGAGTCATCATTAACAGGTAAACCATTCATGTCCTTTCCGGTATGGGACATCATGATAATTAGGTCTATTACCACTTGACTCGAGGCAGAAATCTAAGAGTTCTGAAGAAGCATTCACTACCACCCATCAAACACACAGATACCAGATGCAGCAATCGTCGGTGATCACACTGGCGATGATCTGAAGAAATCCGGGTCACGGCACCAATGTAGCCAGACTTCCCCTTCTGCTACTCCCCCGTCATCTGCGTTGTGTATGGGATTCTAATAAAACTCAGGACACCGGATATCAGCTTCAGTCTGTGTGTATTTCTGTGTACAAATCATTTAGAACAAAGCAGAATGATAAATTGGCGTCAATAGCTTCTCAGATAATGCCTCTCTCAGTCAGGTTCACTGCAGACTCAGCTGCACAAAAAAAATACATACATATAATAGTATATATATCTATATAGGCATATAGTTATTAAACCGACTGTAAGCCATAAGCAGCAATTATTATGTGTCACATTAATTTCCAATCAGTAATAATTTTCAATATTAAAAACACACTATATTACCATGGAACACACTCTGACACAGATACATACAACTGAGCATATACATGATAAAACTGTAGTACAAACTCAGTAGGTTTTCTTAACATGACATCGCAGAGGTTTCCCCTCTGCATTTCTTATAAATCTACCATAAATCAGCTGATGAATAGGTGTATCTAGAATTATTTATTCAACAGAAAAAGGGGGAAAAGAAAAAAAAAAGAAAAAATATAAAAAAAAAACTCACATGGCGTCCGCCATTTTAACCACACAGTACATCCACTGAAAATGAGCACTTTAACTAACGTTTCAAACATGGCTATGGGAGTACTCACCTGTGTACAAATCATTTAGAACAAAGCAGAATGATAAATTGGCGTCAATAGCTTCTCAGATAATGCCTAGCAAAAGAAACAATACGAATATAAGGTACAAAGGCAAGGAAGCAAAACGCCCTTCAACTACCACAGGGGGGAGCTAAAACACTAAGCATATTAACCATTTTATCGCTCTGCTAAAAAAAATTTTAAAGCTCAAAAACGTTACTTGCACCTCTGTAGTTCATGTCGCTATATTCATAGTGGTAAAATACACAAATATACTCACAAAAACTCCATCTTAAAACACTACAATGAGTTATTAGAACAGAGCACTTCACAAACGCACCTCTCTCAGTCAGGTTCACTGCAGACTGAAAAAAAAACAGCGCCAACACGACAAAGGGAGAAAAACTACAGGTGCTGAGAAAGGACAAAACACATACGTACTCCCATAAGCCATGAAGAACAGTTAAGAACTTGCAAGGTAGAACTTAAGGAAGGGATTTCAAGTGAAACTAATAACAAACAATGTAACTTATATTTATATACATTTTTTATTTAAATTTATGTAAATGAATTAATTAAAGTAAATTATTACACCTGCTACACGTGGACGGGGCCAGTGACCGAGCTCAGCCGCGGATCTGAAGAGCCGCCAGTGCTGTCAGGGACATCCAAGTCTCCGATGGGGCTGCAGGTGGTGTTGATGGAGGTGGTAAGCTGAAGTTTCCCCTCTAATGTCCTAGTTGAGAGCTCCGTGAAGGTGTAGGATGACAGCGCCTGGACGGTGTCCACCTGTCTCTCCCACAGCTGCAACGTCATCTGCGCGGTCCCGTCGGAGATGCAACAGTTTCTGACCTCCCGCTCGGCCCCGCGGATGTTCACCGTTCGAGCGGATGGACTTAGGGAGAGGACTTTAGCTTCCACCAAGCTGACCTGCAACCAGAGAGACAAGATAGGACAAAAAGGTCAGTAAAGTGCAGTAAAGGATTAAAGTGCAATTTAATCAGCTCATAGAGAGTTTAAAGTGTTTACCTTTCTGCCTGCCTGCATCGTCATGACTTCTTTTAGGGTCGTTTTCTGCGGTGATGGGGGGCTCCGTGCGGCGAACGGCACCGTGGTGACTAAGACGTCAGTCCTGTTATTGACGATCACGTCAAAGTCTGTCGTGCCCTTGAAACCTGGAAGACATACAATACTGGATTAGGGAGAGGTTCGTAAACGGTGAGATATTCATAGAGTTGTGCGTAAGAGAAGTACTTACTTAACGCCTTCTTTACGCTCTTCAGGCAGAGCGGAGTTCCATTCCGCGCAGCCTGCAGAAATGCGTGGCGTTTGCCCGGGCTGAAGACCACCGCATCGTGGAAGTCCTCTCGGCCGGTCTGCAGCACCGCGTTGAAGAACTCCACGCTGTTGGCAGAGAACTTCACGGGGGAGACGCTGTGGATGTAGCAGGAAACGGTCTCTTGGTCTTCTCTGGGACGCTTCGCTGGAGTTGCCATGTTGATGGTCAGTGATTCAAGCCCACAAGTGAAGTGTGATTGTCCCGTAGCCGTATTTGTACTCCCTGTCGCAGTAAACAGCAACATTGTTTCAAGTCTTAGAAGAAGTGAGAATCAGGTTTGAAGCAAAGCTGTTATAGTACGAGACGTGTCTGTCTGGGGACCCAGACTAACCTCAATGTTGCAACTTTGACAGACGTTCCATAGTCCAGTGTGTAGAATCCAGACCAATACAATTGTGTAGTGAAGCTTTTATTTATTTATAAGTTATTCAGAATTTCTACACGTATTTTCCATTGTTTTCAAATGCAGTGAGGGCAGGTGTGCGGTGAAGTGTGTTTAAAGGCATTTTAGTAAATGGAATGGCAGTAGATAGAACCATTTGTTCATTTGATGCTTAAGTGGTTCTGTGGTTGGTGAAGCTGCTCAGTTTGATGGAGAAGGTGTTGGGTATATATTTCTATGAAGCACAAAAAATATTTTTCTAACAGCAGCAGAACTGTTTTTATTGTTATACAGGAGTAGTTTCCATAAGGTTCTATATAGAACTATATACTACACATTCTACATCAACGTGAAGGTCATCCTGCAAGTAACCATTTAGTTATGAACTGCTTATATAGAGCTCATGGTTGTTAATAGAATTATTGTCTTTACTAAAGAGCCCATGAAGAACCATCTTTAATAGTGCATGTAAAAGTAATACACACTTATTACAAGTATGTTCACTGACATAATTTGCATGAGATAGTAGTATGTTGTTTTGAGACAGTGTTAGTCATTGTAGTGAACAGTTTCAGAAGCTCAGAAAAATCACACAACAAAAGTAACTTTTGAATTGTTATTGGTTGTTATTCCTCAACCCTTTAAGATTTATGGTTCAAAGTAAAACACTTTTTGGCCTTTTTTGCAAGTGTTCATTAGGCCTGCAGTGCTGTGGTCCTGCTGCAATATTATAAATACATTATTCTTGTTGTACATTTGTTTATGTATCCATTTCACCTTTTTATTAGGATTTAATTTTTATTAATTGCTCTGTGAGCGGTGTCAAAACTGCAATAGTGGTGTCTCTAAGGTGTCACCAGATGAACAGTTGTTGTTTAGTGCAACAAGTTTTCAAACAGAATTCAAATTAAGTTAGATGTTGTAATGTACTTGTTTGAAGTGATTCATGTTGTGTCCCAAAAAAGCCAGTGACAGTCACTAATTGGTTTTGTAAGAGCTCAATAGTATAATCTAACTTGCATCTTTATGTAAATGTAAAGACATCTACTGTACAACAGTCATCAGGTTTTGTGATGACAGATATTGTTTTTATGTGTGTTCTGCATGATAAACATAATCATCAATATTGAAATATTTTGTGAAAATATTTATAGCAACATGCAGATTAGAACTACCATTTGAGTGACATACAAAGGGATAAAGTATTATAGTTTTATGTGTAACATATATATCACAAGCATTAGTACTGAAGATAATTTTGTTTGTGTTTCTGTTTTATATTAATAGAAAGGTTTATGGATTATGATAATCAAATAAGTCTGATTAAAGATATAACCAATTTTAGAACACCACAAATTTTCCCAGTTGCTCCTGCACAAGGTATCTTCGATTGCTCATTTCATGCGTAGTAGTTACTAATATCAGGAAAGGTCTTTAAATGGAGTGCTAATTCTTATGTTTTCTGTGTTCTCTGTAGGTAAGATGTATGTCCACATCACTGCAGTCAATGCTACTGCTGATAACAAATGGAATTCAGGAGACAAAAACATGCAGCATTCATTGCACCATCGTCTGCGTTTCTCCAGATGGTACAGTTGTACATCTCATATGTTTTATCTATGTGCTTACACATTTTAGAAAACAATGGATTTACCATTGATCATTAGTGATTAATTATAGCCCGTCACTTTAGGAATTTACTCATGTAGCTGGGTTGTTGTAAATGCATGCCTGACATATAACCAAAACACACCTACACAGTCTAATAGTTTGTGTGACATTAAATACAAATAACAGCCATTTTGTCTTCAGCATGTTACTGCATCACAGAACACTGTATCAAACTCATATACTTCATGTTGTGTATGGGAGTAGTTTATCAGGGCGCAGACCTTGTCCCATGATCCAGAACAAACCTAAGTATATGATACTGGTAACATTATGTTATCACATAGTTATCTTCAGTTATATTAGTTTATCACATTTTGAAATGATACAGAGAGTATGAACATACACTGCTTTATTCAAGCTTACTTTTTAGTAGTGCACCACTTATAGAAAATGGATACAGTGAAGCATGAACACCATACTTTATACATCAGCTGTTCTATGAGTGTGACTATGGTTACTGTGTTTTCATAAAACCCAAATTTAATCAATATTAGTAAATTATAACACATGTTGTAGATGACAATGGATCATGTTCAGTCTGTTCTATAAGTTTAATGTGATTGTGTAGAGTGTTATTTTAAAACCAATTATTTTGGTGTGTAGTTGTATTTTTGGTGTGTCTAACAATATCATAATTGAAGAGTCTGTGTTGTACATTCATTTAAATAGTTGTGTTTTTATGTAGACTTCATTGCATTTTAAGGAAATGTAAAATACGAATGGTTAATAATTTCAAAATGCTTGATTAGACAAATGTGTTGGTCTGTAAGTCAGCCGTCAGGCTGGCTGTGTTGGTGGCTGTGTGTCATGTCTGTGAAAGTTGCAACATTGATGTCTCGTCTGGGTCTGCAGACAAACGTTCGCAGCCATCACTGGAAAGAGGAGCTGAGAAGATTTCTGTCCAACTGCACAGCTGTACAGCAGCATGTCAGATGAGCTGGGAGGTTCTGCGATGTTCACATATGAAATATAATGTTTATTTAAGAAGAAAATTCACATATGAAAATAAAAACCTTGTAATGAACTGTGCCCTGTACTCTACATAATTGCTGTGTAAAGAATTGTTAGAAGAGGTTTTAATCTGTGAGAAGATTAAGCAAGTTGTATGTGCAGTTATGTAGATTATAACACCCCTGTC
Source organism: Colossoma macropomum (assembly GCF_904425465.1). Classification (NCBI taxonomy): domain Eukaryota; kingdom Metazoa; phylum Chordata; class Actinopteri; order Characiformes; family Serrasalmidae; genus Colossoma; species Colossoma macropomum. Next base: position 18,449 of record NW_023495876.1, on the reverse strand, counting down.
AGCATGATTACAGACTAAATCAGTATAGACTGTGCCGGTCAGTCCAGCGCCGTGTTAAATGAAGAAAGCCTGAGGCCAGCCATAACAGACGTGAATAACTGCAATGGAAAACTGAGTGACGTATAACATTGCAAAACTAAGATATGACTACTTAGGTAAATGCACTAGGAGATTATAATTCACATTATGTATTGATATAACTTTATATTTAGTATGTTTTCATGGTTGTGTTATTGCTAAAGTGCCATGATGTGAGATAAATGAGAGGTCTGAAAGTCCTTCTGGAGTGTAGAGCGCCCCCCGTCTGGTCAATCACGAACATCTATATAAGCGGTGTTCCATGTTATCTGCGAAGGTACGGTGTGGCTGCAGGTTTTCAGTGTAAAGATGCTGAAGCACAATTGATTCTACTTATTTCATCAGTGGGTCTTGCTCTTTAAATATTTAATCAGGTGATGTTCTGCTTTGATAGAGTGAAAACCTACAGCCACACCGTACCTTCGCACACACTGGCCCTTGGATAGGATTATAATATAATGCACAAAACAGGCACAAAAGACACTAAAGCAGCACAACTGAGCATATATTTTGATAGGATTGACTAACAGTAGAAAGAGTTAAAACAGCAGTTAGGACCGTGATTGTCTTGAAGTTAGAAGAGCATTAGATGTTTAGAGAATTTAGGATGGTTATGTATGTATATATTTATTTATGTACTGAATAGGTTGACATGATAACATCTTAAGGTCTAAAACGTGTTGGTTATGTAGCACAGCTTGTAGTGTTGATAGTGTAGCTGATGTAGACAATAAATATTTGAATGTGTTGGCGAGATATTTTCTGTTCTAAAATGGTGTTTTCATTTCAGGCAGGGTAGGCATAGTGATTCAGCAGTGTAAATTTAAATGTAGAAGATTTGAAAAGTGATGCATTTGAAGTGTGGTGTATTTTAAAAAGGACTTTTATTTTAATCAGTTCAGCCACGGTAAAGCGTTTCCTGTGAAATTCGCCTTAAGAGCGAGTGAGAGCGGAAATTCTTTCCCTTTCATTGCGATCCTGCATTGAGGTAGGAGCTCCTCCCTGAGTTCAGTAGGCACTGTGTTCAATAATCAACATGTTCTATAATCACTATGCTCAATAGTCACCATGTTTAATAATCAGTGTTCAATAATCACTGTGTTAGATAATCACTGTGTTCAGTAATTACTGTTAAATTACCACCATGTTTAATAATCACTGTGTGGCTAGTTCGGGGGTTTTATGATATTTCTCCGTGTTTAAAGTACAGTTATTGTGAGTCTTTAACAGGCGAACCTTTCTCAGTAGCGTCGTGTTTAGTTGATTATTCCCGTTTTAAACGCTGTAAAACTTGTGGCTAGTTTATTAGCACAGGTAGCATGTGGAGCACGAGGCAGCACGTGCGAGTTTAAAGGGTTATGAAGGGTGTCGACTGTAGAATGATGTTCGTTTAGGGTGCCGTTTTTTCTGTGAAGTGTAGATGTAGTTTTTAAAATCTTTCCCTGACCCAATACTTCAGTTATACACTGGCTGTGTGTAAATAGCGCGACGAACGGTGTTTTATCCGCTTCCCTCGCCTTCGTCTGATGTCGTCCTGTCGAACTCACAACAAGCATCGTCGGTCAAAGCAGACAAACAGCGCGGCCTGTACGTTTCAGTAGCGTCGTACCATGAAGTGTAAGAGTTTGGAGATGGTTAGTTAAAGGTTCGTTTGCCCTGTTTTTGCCCTACTTTGTGATTGTTAAACAACCCCATGTTTATCCCGATGTCCACATTATTCGCTTCCATCACTGCAACTTTTTTATATGGCGGATGTTAATGAAAATGAACATGGCTAGGTTATGGGAATTGGTACAATCTGAGATGTTCTTTCCTGGGCAAACATAAATATATAAATTGAATAAAAAAGCGTATAAGCTGGTTAATGCTAATGAAGGTGAAATGCTTGTTACAGTAGGCAAAAATGTATTTTGATAAGATTGACTAGCAGTAGAAAGAGTTAGGACAGTGTTTATGTTGAAGTTTGAAGATTAGGTTTTTGAGAACTTAGGATGGTTGTGAATATATGTATTATTTATAAATAACTTGGACTTGGCACAAGGTTATGAACTGCGTGACTATACTGTACCCAACTGAAGTTAATGTCACTGAAGAGAAGATTTAAAGGGAGACATTGCTGATCTTTCAAGAAATTGTCCATAATTGAATGGTTTCAGTATTAAATCATGTACACTGATTATGATCTGAAATGCTCTGTACTAGATAAATTTGGCAAGTCAGTTCAGAGTAGTGGTGATGGCAGTTTAATCATTCAGAAAACCCCCCCGCCGAAAATACTTATATGAAATGGTTAAATATGTGCTCCCTGCTGTCAGAAATGCATGTTGTAATGTTTTACGTTAATATGCATTTTAATTCATTTGTGATGGATGGGCACATGCAGGGAGTTGAGGCAAAATAGTCCTCAAAGAACTGTTTCAGACTTATGAGTATTTTAACTGAAATATTCCATACAAAACTCAGAACACATGTAGGTTCCCTGATTTATGATACTAACTAAAGTGGCTACTTGTGTTATCACTTTTGTAAAGATGTTTGTCTAATGAGTAATTTCACAACAAACCACTTTGACTGTCTTTATATCTCAAGCATCCAGTTATTCAGAAGTGTATAAAAATTGGTGGAATTGTCCTTAAGAAAAAATTCCTGTGCTATGACCACTGGTTCACAGCTGTGGTCCTGTAGTCTGCTGTCCTGTAGATATTCATTTACATGAAAACGTTTTTGTTCAGTTTCCATAATGGTTTTGCTTTAAATGATATTTTAGGTGGCAGCAAAGAGTTTTGCAATGAAAGGTTTAAATAGACTTAAACTATTATGACAGCAAAGGTGCCCTTGTAGCAGCCAGCTTGTTATACATGTTTGAACTTACTAATGTCTTTTTCTCTGTGTATTATGTGGTTGCTGGATTTGGTGACAACTGATGGAAACCTTTTGGTAAGTATTGCTGTTACTATTTTGTTCTGAGTCTTTTTCAACGTTAATCATGAATCAGCAAACAGCTCACTTGTATACAAAAGGTGTCTCAGTATCTATTATGAACCAAGATTAACAGATGTGTGTAGTGCTAGGATTGAGTTCACTTATATGGGCATAGTACAATGCCTTAAGGATAAAAGTTGGTAAATTGTACCTCAGTGTATAATTGTAATCAGTGTCAAAGGAACAAGTATTTACCATATTTTAACAGTGAAGAAAGAATATTTTCCCCTAAAATAGAATAGCTAATTATATAATTGTTGGCTGTGGTTGTGACCTATCTGGTTTCAGAGATACTTACACAGTTAAACCTCTGAATGTGTTTTTGTGTGTGTGTGTACCTGGAAATGGGAAGTTGGCAGATTCAGCAGTAAGAAGTACAGGTATGTGTTCAATGGAAAACATGCATCATGATGATGATACATTTTGGAACAGATTCACACAAAATTGGTATATAAAAATTAGTCTCCTGTAACCAGTTAAAGCCATGAAACTGTCAATGTCAAGTTCTTTTTCAGTCAGTCCCTGACTTTGGAGTAATGTTTTGCATGGAGTGGGAAACATGACTGTGGAATTGCCAGCAGTGGCAGTACTTTCGTAGTGACCTAATGTTCAGTAGTATACCAGTGTTTCTTGTTGAATAGTCTGATAATTCTGATTTGAGGAAATAATTTTTCAGTGTATAACAGGCCATTTAAGCTGTACAAGGAATCACAGTTCTTCCATTTATACCTCTGTCATTAAGTGTGATTGTTATAAGCAATCAAATTCTCTGTAGCATTGCTAAATTAATAAGTTCATGTTGAATTATGAAAATATTTGTGACTGCGTACATTTTTGTACATCTCTGTTTTCTGGGAAATTTCCTGTGGCGGGAAAATCTTAATACTTCAGACATTGTTGAAGGTATGTTTATCCAACGTCACATACAGTTTTCTATCGTTTATAAACACTTGTTTTACTTCTGTAGTCTAAGACAGGTTTTATACATACAGTGGTACACAGATTCATATGGTTACTTCAGAATCAATGTACTGAAAGCTAATGTGATCATTACATTTCCTGTTTTTGTGGCTACTGAGCTGCAGAAATATTATTCACATACAATGAAGTAAATGTTACTATAAGTCTTTTATTAAATATGCTCTAGTATTTCTAATAATGCAAACATAATATAGGAAACGGAAGCTATGCTTGTTTTTGTCCCTTGCATGTTGTCATAATGTCCTCAGAACTTACTGTCTTCTTAATGCTGTTTGTTTGAGCTGTTTGCTGTGTTCTGTTTCAGCCGAACCACTTCAAAGGTGTGCTCAAGGGCATACTGTGTACCTGAAATTACACTGAGTTGCTGGTAGTTACAAATTATTGCTTACATAATAATAATAATAATAATAATAATAATAATAGTATGGAGAACTGATGGCATGAAATAGACAATCGGTCAAGGTTATTTCTTTATGTAGGTGCATGTACACACAGGTAGATGTATTGTGCAGAGTGAGAAGGTGGTTGATTTCTGTGGAAACTTCTAACTCTCCTATTAAATGGTAAAAACCAGATATGCATACAATGGCTTTATAGCAGAGTGTCCGGAGGCGTATTTGACAGCTGGTCAACATCATGTTCCTGGTCCTGCTTTCTCTTTGGCCCAACAGCAAGACGACTGCATCAGACAGAAGGCTGCACAGTCAACATCAGACCTGCCACACATACACATACACAGAAGCAGTGAAGCTGATATATAGAACTCTTATTCATTAAAGATGTGTAGTGTCTCACTAGCAAAAATGTGTAGAACAATACTGTGATGCTGTTATGTAATTAAAATATTTACTGTTGTGCAGATGGTTTTGATGTGCCCATATGCAGGATTTCTTTTGTGTGTGTGGTAGTATAACATGCAGCACATGCTGTGCTTAAAAGATTAAATACTGTGAATATAAAGTGTAAAGAAATGTGACAGGTCTTGTGTTATGGAAAATATTTCTTTATATTCATGTAGCTTGTAGTACACATTTATATCATGGTGTTTAAATGTGTGAAACTGATGGTGTTTTTGCAGTGTTACTGTGATGTTAATTAGACTAAGAATGAACTGTTAAATGTTATAAAAATTTAATGGTGATTTGTGAATTGTCTGAAACTTAGTGTGGATAGACATTGCAATGCTGTTTAATATATGTTAAGTATAACAGGATTCTTATAAAACTAGGAGGTTTTTTTAACCTAGGAATTGAATAATTGCCAGTAGCGTTCAGTCCCTGCAGGCACAGGACGTCAATTTGCCGTCAGACAGACGTTGGTCTCCAACGTTGGACAGACGTAGAGTTTTGGTTGAAAATGAAAATCGGGCTGACGCCAAAACCCAACGTTGGCTTGACGTCAACTCCCGACGTTGGACAGACGTCGAGTTTTGGTTGAAAATGAAAATCGGGCTGACGCCAAAACCCAACGTTGGCTTGACGTCAACTCCCGACGTTTGACAGACGTCGAGTTTTGGTTGAAAATGAAAATCGGGCTGACGCCAAAACCCAACGTTGGCTTGACGTCAACTCCCGACGTTGGACAGACGTCGAGTTTTGGTTGAAAATGAAAATCGGGCTGACGCCAAAACCCAACGTTGGCTTGACGTCAACCCCCCGATGCTGGACAGACGTCGAGTTTTGGTTGAAAATGAAAATCGGGCTGACGCCAAAACCCAACGTTGGCTTGACGTCAACTCCCGATGTTGGACAGACGTCGAGTTTTGGTTGAAAATGAAAATCGGGCTGACGCCAAAACCCAACGTTGGCTTGACGTCAACCCCCCCGATGTTGGACAGAGGTTGAATTTTGGTTGAAAATGAAAATCGGGCTGACGCCAAAACCCAACGTTGGCTTGACGTCAACCCCCCGATGTTGGACAGACGTTGAGTTTTGGTTGAAAATGAAAATCGGGCTGACGCCAAAACCCAACGTTGGCTTGACGTCAACCCCCCGATGTTGGACAGACGTTGAGTTTTGGTTGAAAATGAAAAATCAGGCTGACGTCAAAACCCAACGTTGGCTGTGCATCAACCTCCAACGTCGGACAGAGCATTTGGGTGCCTTGCTCAAGTGCACTACAGTTGCCAATAGGAAGAGTCTGGGATTGAACTGCCAACCCTGCAATTAGTGAACAACCCGCTCTACCACCTGTGCCATGACTGCCCCATCCTAGCTGTGGCCATCTTAACGCCTTTCTGAAAGTCATCTTAAAAAAAATAAAATAAAAAAATTAAACACACACACACACACAAACAACAACAACAACAACAACAAAAAAAACACAAAGCAACGACTCCTTGAAAACACGTCTTTTTCAAGCTGTTCGGACTGACGTCAAAACCCAACGTTCTTCAGTGACTTGAATTCAACCTAACTTCAACCATGAATTCATGCTTACATATTATATTCATTATATCATATATTCATAATTGTTCTCAAAATAAGACAGCTGACAAAAAAGTACCGATAAAACATTTGCTTATTTATTTTAGTAAGACAACTAAAGACAACATTTTTCAAAGAAACAGAAAAAAAAACATTGTTAAATTGGATACATATTGTGCTCCTAACTGTTTTGGGTTGGACGTGTAGCCTCCACTGCCAAACTGTCCAGGGGCTTGTTAAAGGTGGTCTGCCACGGCACAGGAAATATGTTCTGATCCTTGCTGTACCACTTTTTGACAGAAGCTGCAATGACAAAGAAAAACTAATCAGTCTTTGTCTAATGATGATTACAGACTACAATCAGAGGAGCCAATTAAAAAAAAAAAACATTGTAATAGACCATGACATAGGGTGCAGGTAAGTAATTAGCCTAAGATAGGGCTGCTTATATGCAATGCAGAAAATTAGGATTATTAATGGCCTATTAAGATGGTACTCGTAACTACACACTCAAATGCTCTTAAAGTTGAATTGGAAATCAAAACGCATTTTTTTTTTCTTAACGTGACATATTTCTGAGTGAAACAGACTACTTGGGTGGGAAATAACTGTGGGAAAACTGTTGTCATTTCTGTAATATGATTCATTAACTGCTGAAAGCTTTATTTTAAGGGTTTTTTTTTTTACTTTCAAATACATAGACGAGGCGAAATGCTAGGTAGCAGGCTAGCCTGTTAGCATCCATTTTGCTCTCGCTTTTGTTAGACTTTCATGACAAAAGCAACCTTGACATCTTTTTCCTGAAGTTTAACAACATTTGAGCAAGAGATGGACTGTGTATGTCTGTGTAACTGTGCATGTCACTCCTTTACCAGCTAATTTCTATATTTATATCGCCAGTTAAAATATATAAATATATTTATATATTTCATGTTCACTGATATACATCACATATTGCACGAGCAGCCCCCCACATATCACTGTATTGAAAATTTCCCAAAAATTACATTTTTAAGCAAAACTGTTCAGTTTTGTTATCTTGTGGGCCTTCCTGCTTTCTAGTGATAAACAGGTGGGTCTTGAGGTGGACAAGGTTGAGAACCCCCGCATTACAATACTTAATAAAGTAATGTATTTAGAAAACATTTGGAATACATACACATTCTGAGAAAACCTCTGCAGTACTTTTTATTTCACACTGTTCCTTACTCTTACTGGTTGGCAGTAAATGTAATTATGTTAATGTTTCATGAAAAAATTAAATTATTCAAATGAATGCAAAAATGATTACAAAATTCCCAACATTATTTTGGCTCTCATGGCCTGTTTCAGTCCACTATTGCTCTTATAATCATGCTACCCTTTCACCAAAAATTTGCCATATCCCAATAATAAAATCTATTGTATTGCTAATTTGACAGTAACGTGGGTAGCTGTATGATTTTTAGTTAATAATGTTATATGTAACATGGCCAAATGCATGCAGAAGTCCAGTACAACACTATCACTTATCACTTGTGAACATTTAAACTACTCAGAAGACTGTTCAGTTTAATCATCCCCCAAAGCAGTTCAGTAACACTGAGATTAATAACTGACTCATCACACTGATTTATCAGTATACACCGGTTATGTATTAGACTATATTAGACAGTCTCATTTGTTCCATATACTAATAATAATTATGCAACATTTGGTTCCGACCTTAAAAGCTGATTGGTTGAGAAGTGTTGTAATCGTGCTGATATTTGTGACAACAGCACTGTTTTTTCCACAGCAAAACTGTATCACTCCGCTGACGTGTTGCCAAGTAACAAGTTTACAGGCTTTATGCATGCAAACCTTAGTTGTTTTGTATTTGTGCTCATACAAAACGAGACATTGATAAGATGGATGATTTTAAGATAACATTTGACCTGCAACCTGTTAGGACAGAAGAGTGTGACTGCAGACGCACATCAAATTCTGAACCTTGATATTTCTACAGTTCTATGGCTCTATCTGTACCACAAAAGGTGAGCTTTATAGTATCAGCAGTTATCTTGGGCTGTGCACAGGGCACAACAAGCTAGGGCAGAGGTCGGCAACCCAATGCTGAGAAAAGCCATTTTGGCCTTTCGACAAAAATCAAACCACCTTGGGAGCCACAACAATGTCAATTTTACCATCTTGGCTGTAAATATGTCTCAGTACGTGCTAATGTCCTAGTATAGGCTAAAAATATTATATAAACGAAAACACATGCTTAATTTGCTCTGCTTTAAGCTTTAGCTCAGCTATAGCCGCCTTTCTCACATCTCTAGCAGGAAAGTTTTCCTCAAAAGGAATAGTTTTGAAAAATGTCTCTAAATATTTGATTTTTTAATGAGGCTGAAGTCGCTTCTCATTCGCCAGCTTCATGTTCAAATTTTCATATTCCACCTTAAATGATGCCTGACGTATCAGAATGTAACTGCTGCATCATTTAAGGTGGAATGGGAAAATTTGAATGAGAAACTGACTTCAGCTTTGCAACTTTAGTGTTTGGCAGTTTCTTGTTACAGATTAAACGTATCAGGAAACCAGCTGGAGTGCTGATAAAAGCAAATAAGTCCATTCATCTCCAAATTATCAATGTTCGTCTTAAATCTCTCTCTGCCGTTTCGTTAGCTACTAGCTAGGTGAGGTTGTTGTGTGTTGATATGGTGACCAGCAGTCTGCGCGCCAATCTTCAGGGTTAAAGGGTGAATTAGCAGTTATACATTAACCCCAGTGTTTAAGACCATTTATTGTTAAACTGTGTTGAATGATCAGCAAAGCTTTATTTTACTGCAAATGAGTATTATTTTTTTTTACGTAAAAATCTAATTCTGCTGTGGGGTTGCAACAGGGCAGTAAAAGAGCTACGTTGCCAACCCCTGGTCTAGGGAATTTTACCATTGCATAGCAACAACTCATTTGTTGTAGAACTACTTTTTGGCAGAAGGTATTGTCAGTATTAAAGCATATTCAGTATGAAACTCTTTGATTTATTTTGTTTGTTTATTTTGTAGAAACTGTATAAAAGCAATAGAACACTCAAGGTGGTGTTATAGCGAATAACATCACGGCTGTGATAATCTAATCATATATCAAATCATAGCCGTGACATTATTATGCAATAACACACGATCTTGAGTGTTCTATTGCTTAAATAGCCATCAAACAGAACTAGAATTCATGCCTTATGATAATAAGCCACCCCACTGTGCATCAGAACTCAGAACATGCAACTTGTAACCATATCTGTAATGTTACAAATGAAAACAAATACAGCTAATACTGATAATCACAACTTTTGGAGGTCAGTGCCGCCGCTCACTTCTAAGATAATCCAAACAATAGTGTCGAATGGCAATGAAAGGCTTTCCATAAAATGAGAACACCCACATCAGGAACACCCCCTTAACTTTCACTGGCTGATATGTCTGCAGAATGGCTTCTCTCATTGATGGATATGACTCAATGGTGAAAATACACCAGTATTTGTAAAGACGTTACGCATTCTAAATTAATATTGTTTTTACATGTTTTACATGAGCATTTAAAAATATGCACAAATGTACCGATTTTTATGATTTGTATAGAGTACTGTCTCACGGTTTTGTGATCCCCGACTTGAACTTGCAGTCTGAATGCCTATGATTGCTAATGGTAGCTATCAGCAGCGTTTTCAGCAGTACTACACAATCTGCCCCACACCAAGCATTATTTAAATTAATGCACAATAATGGATTATAATGTGGATTATAATGTCCCTGATGAAAAAAAAATAAAAAATCAAAACCATTAAGAGTTTCTGTTGGTTCTTGGGGGTTTGTAATGTGTTTTGGCTTTTCTTGATGGGTTGATAATGTAAACGATCCTAACGATTTAACAAGTGATCTAGTGACAGATTCCAGATACATTTCTAATGCTTCACTTGGAAAATATTGGTCTCTATTGGTAAATATTAAGCTAATTCCCATTAGGGGGCAAAAACCATTAGGTTTTAATCCTAATGGTTCTAATGGTCTTTATTCAGCAGGGGTTATTGTTGTGCTGCCAGCTTGCACAACATAACTGAAAGTTGGGTATTGTTGACTTTCAAGCAACTAAATAAAATGATAAAATGTTAATGTAACAGTAAACTTACCGACATCACAATCTAATGAAGGCACTCATTAATCTTGACCTTATTGATCTTTTTCGTGCTGTTCTGTTCACTCTGGAACATAACTGTGGCTTTTACTTCAAGCCCACGTGCCCATGACATCACGTGAGGGGCGTTCCTGGGGGGATAGATCACAGAAATGCACACAAGTGGGATGCATTACCAATACTACTACTACTACAAAAAAAAATAAATAAAAAAAGAAGAGAAACCTTTTCAGTCTGTGTATCTTTTGGTTATTCAACTGTCATTTCAAAACCAGCATTGAAAAATGGGAAAATGGGTCAATTCTCATTTTTGGTTTTGTTTTTGTCAGTGCAAACACTAAAAATTTGCTTTGTTTTACAGTTTCACAAACTAATCATAAAATCAAAAAACAAACAAAACAAACAAACAAACAAACATCAATTCTTCACAACAAACAGCACAACAGGACCTAAAGCCCAACACAGAGTCTCCTCTCTCAGTGAGAGTTTAGTTTAATGTAAGGAAGGCGCTGGTGTCGGTGCTGCACTCGGAGGACTGAATGGCTTTCTGTCGTAATGAAGGTGTCTTGATAAAGAAGGAGACACAGGAGAGGCTACAGAATAACACAAATAACACATACATACATTTTAGACTTACAGAACAACATTAACATTATTAAACCACGACAACGTCCCTTTTTACGGGTGCGGAGCCACTGCGCAGCTCTGCATAATGTGCCTCTAAAGCTCCCTCCCAAAACCAGAGGCAGTGGCAGCTGCCACAGTATTATAAAAACGACCTGCACACAGGACAGCTCACAGCTTTAACTCTTAGGTCTGGAGCTGTTTACATCTGACAATGTGACATCACTGTATTCATTTTTCTCATCATTACTGGGCAGCGTGACTCATTTCTCTCTTTGATTTCGCTGTTAAATGGCAGGAGTTCTGTAAAGTCTCTTCCCCAGATCACTTAAGATTTCTTCCTGATAGGATATACTTTATTTATTTATTGTTTAAGTGATAGAAAATGTTAAAATTAAATACATAAAATACGACCCCTTATTCCTCTTCTGTTTTTTATTATTTTATCATACGTTTGTGAAACTGTCAATCAAAACTATTTCTTTATTTTCCACTGACAATAACAGAACCAAAAACAACAACTGACCCATTTTCCTGTTCTACAAAACTGGATTTGAGATGAAAATCGAATGACCAAAAGATACGCGAACCCTTTTCCCTGAGACATAAACGCGCCTTGCACACATGCTCTCAAAATAACTTACTCAAGAAAGAGCGGAGATCTCTCTCTGAGCGAGTGTCTCTCTCTCTGAAATAAACAGCAGCTGCCAACCGGTCAGTAAAACACGGGTCAGACGCTGCAGGCACGTCAGTGACTTTTAAAAACGGTGCAAACAACCTGCCTGCCTGGCTGGCTGGCTGCGCTCCATCCAAACGGACCAGCTTCACACTAAACCCCGCATCACAGATCCAGTTTCCCTCCAGCGCTGCGATACAGGATGCTGGCTAGGCTGACAATGACGAGCTGATATGGCGCTAGCATTAACCGCTAACGGAAACCTAGCTAGCTTCAGCTTACACTGCCACAAACAACACAGACAACCCGCACCGCCTGCCTGTCTGCGCTTCATTCACACGGTCCGACTTCACACTACAAACCCATCCGAGCCTCACAAACCCAGTTTACCTCCACTGACTCAGCACAGTGCGGCAGCTATGCTAGCTAACACTGCCGGGCTAATTTGGCGCTAGCATTAGCTGGTAACAGAAACCCAGCTTCTGGCTGTCGATCTAAACTTATTAGCTCGACTAAACTTTAGTAAAGCACACATTTCTGTACAACCCGAATAAATTATAATTAATACTTACTTACACAGTGTGTGTGTGTCCACCGCTCTCGGTTCGAATCTTCAGTCTTGGCCGCGGTTTTTCAAACGGCGCCCCGCCCTCCTCCTCCTCCTCCTCCTCCTCCTCCTCACCCAATCACCTGCAACTACTGTGACTTGAATTTTGAGTGACCAATCAGTCAAAACATGCCACTCTGTCGCTCTGTAGTGCTGTCACCGAAATTCGTGTCCTGTGGTTGTGTGCGTGTCATGCAGCAGGAAAATACATTAGATACATTTATTAAAAGAGCAGTAACATCACAGTTTATTGGTATGACATATTTTGACCATATTTATGTTTGTATAAATATATTTAAGTTATTGAACTGCAGTATGTGTGACATTTTGACAGACTGATTTTGCTTACCCAACACCACAACTGACATCCCACAAAATACCAGGGTCTAAAGCTGTCTGTATCCCACATTAGAAGGACTTTAGCACTGTGACGTTTAGCAGATGTTAGGTTTTGGTTAGTTAACACTGTGACTTCCCAGTTAGCAATATTTATCTCATCTTTAGTTTTGTTTTGGCCCAGTTCTGGCTGGGTCCTCAGCCCAGATCTGGTCCATATACTGTAAAACAAGAAGAACTAATTGATGTGGCCCAGATGAGGCCAACACACTATAAAATTAGTACAACTAACAGATGTAGCCCAACTCTGGCCCATATACTGTAAAGTGAGTAGAACTAATAAATGTGGCCCAGATCTGGCCAACATACTGTAAAGTGGGTAGAACTAAGGGCTCTGGTCCAGCTCTGGCCCATATACTGTAGTATATATAAAGGTGTGGGCCAGATTTGGCTACCCACTTTAGTCCCCAACCAGGTGTGGCACTGCAGGATGCCACATTCATTTATTGCAGATCATGCAAAATATTAGTAATATCTGTGATTAGTATTAGTAATATTTCTTCTTAATAATCAATAGGTGTCAAAAGCCATTTTAGAATGAAAACTCCATGTTGATTCTGGTTAAATAAATAAAAACAGTAAATGAATGAAGGAACAAAGGCTTCACCTTTGTGACAGGTCGTTCTTGAGCAAAGTGGAGAGGCCACTGAAATACAGGCTAAATCTGACATCTACCTTGGAGCACTGTTCAAATGTAATTTCACAGACAGTTTATTTTAAATCAGAGATGGCAAACCCCTCTACAGACTGAATATGCTCAGTCACTTTGGTAGTTGTTTCACTGTAAGCAGTCACAGAGCTCCAATAACAGCTTGTCTGGAAGGCATGGGTTTTACTTCAGAAACTGAATAATGAGGCAGGAACTCCACAACTGTAAGATCTGTAACAACAAGAAAGTTTTTGTTCTAACAAACATTAAGGAACCCATAATCAAAATTAAGCTACTTACAGGTCGAACTAATGTAAAGCACTCCTGGCAGTGAACTCTCATATGAACCAGGAAATATTGCCTCATTTTAACAATGACAGCATCCATTTTTAAAAATTTTTGTACTTCTACTGACTTATACAGAAGGATGATGTGTGTGCAGACGAGAGGACCTGCTACTGCTGTCACAAGACAATGTGCTAGCCCAGAGTAAACGCTCTAGACCCAAGCTAATGTGCTAACTTTGAGCTAATGTCCTAACTGCAAACTACAGCGCTGTACCATTATGGCATAACACTCAAAAAGCACAGGCTATTCCTTTTAAATGCTCAGAGTAGTTAGCTAACGTTAGCTAAGGAAGAAGTTAACATTAGCCATGATGAATTAGCAATTAAGGGTAATGTAGCTAAACCTTGTGCTGATAGCCGTTACATTAACCTAGCTACCCTGTGCTTTTCAAGTGTTATGCTAAAATGGTACTGTTAGAAAGTTAGTTATAACTTTTCATTTTCCATACTGGAACCTTATAATTTGAAATTATTCAATTATTACTCTTCCATTTGCCTTCTTTTCAAACCTAGCTGCCAGCTTGTCCATATGAAAATGGTGAACTTGTGCTGGAAAATTCATTAAATGAGGGTCTTAACCTTCAAAGGGTGAACTCTAATTGCACTTATGACATGCCAGACTAGGGTCAAAGGTACTGAGGTGTAAATCAGCCAATCTGCTGCAGCATAAAGGTGTGGCCCTCTTCCTTCATCCACATTGTTGGGCCACAACATTCATGTCAGAATTGGCCCTTAAACGTAGATACAATTTAAGACCATGCACAGCTGTCCAGCATCTGGCCCAATTCTGGCCCACACTTGGGTATGTAAGCCAGAATTGGCCCAGAACTGTCTGCTATTTGGGTGAGCTGCTTATGACATGTCAGACATAGGTCAAAAGTACTGAAGTGTAAATCAACTGAGCACAAGTCTGCTGCGACTTAATTGTGCTGTGGCCCTCTTCCTTCATCCACACTGATCGGCCATAACATTCACGCTAGAAGTGGCCCTTACACGTAAATGTGACTTAAAACCATACACAGCTGTCCAGCATCTGGCTAATATCTGGAAGTCAACGAACACTCACGGATGTAAGCCAGAATCGGCCGAGAACAGTCTGCTGTCTGAGTTAGAGCCAACAACATGTCATAGTCTATTGATGTTAGAATTTTGTTTCATGAAGGTTAAAACTCTGACACCATGGCCTAAAACCAACATTGGCATAAGACGTGTGGAAGATGTTGGATTTTGGTTACATGACACTGAAATTTTAAACCAACAAAATATCAACTTCTAATAATGTTAGAATGTCATGTCGAATTCACCATACATCACGACCGCATGTCAGTTTTCTACGTCAACCTGATGTTCGCATGTGACGTTTGGAAGATGTTGGATTTTGGTTACTTTATATCACAACTTAAAACCAACAAAATATCAATGTCTAATGATGTTAGAATGTTACATCAATCTGATGTTAAGGTTATGACGTTAAATAGACGTTGGGTTTTTGTCACCATACCTCACGACCGCATGTCAGTATTCTACGTCAATCTGACGTTGGGATGTGACGTTTGGAAGACGTTGGATCTTGGTTAGTGAACATCACAACTTAAAACAAACAAAATATCAACGTCTAATGATGTTAGAATGTTATGTCAATCTGACGTTAAGGTCATGATGTTAAATAGACGTTGGGTTTTGGTCACCATACCTCACGACCGCATGTCAGTATTCTACGTCTATCTGACGTTGGCATGTGACGTTTGGAAGATGTTGGATTTTGGTTACTTTACATTACAATTTAAAACCAACAAAATATCAACGTCTAATGATGTTAGAATGTTACGTTAATCTGACGTTAAGGTTATGACGTTAAATAGACGTTGGGTTTTGGTCACCATACCTTACGACTGCAGGTCAGTTTTCTACGTCAGTATGACGTTGGGACGTGACGTTTGGAAGATGTTGGATCTTGGTTAGTGAACATCACAACTTAAAACCAACAAAATATTAACGTCTAATGATGTTAGAATGTTACGTCAGTCTGACGTTGGCATGTGACGTTTGGAAGATGTTGGATTTTGGTTACTTTACATCACACCTTAAAACCAACAAAATATCAACATCTAATGATGTTAGAATGTTACGTCAATCTGACGTTAAGGTTATGACGTTAAATAGACGTTGGGTTTTGGTCACCGTACCTCATGACTGCATGTCAGTATTCTACGTCAGTATGTCGTTGGGATGTGACGTTTGGAAGACGTTGGATCTTGGATAGTGAACATCACACCTTAAAACCAACAAAATATCAACGTCTAATGATGTTAGAATGTTATGGCAATCTGACGTTAAGGTTATGACGTTAAATAGACGTTGGGTTTTGGTCACCATACCTCACGACTGCATGTCAGTATTCTACGTCAATCTGACGTTGGCATGTGACGTTTGGAAGACGTTGGATTTTGGTTACTTTACATCACAACTTAAAACCAACAAAACATCAACATCTAATGATGTTAGAATGTTACGTCAATCTGACGTTAAGGTCATGACGTTAAATAGACGTTGGGTTTTGGTCACCATACCTCACGACCGCATGTCAGTATTCTACGTCAATCTGACGTTGGAATGTGACGTTTGGAAGATGTTGGATTTTGGTTACTTTACATCACAACTTAAAACCAACAAAATATCAACGTCTAATGATGTTAGAATGTTACGTTAATCTGACGTTAAGGTTATGACATTAAATAGATGCTGGGTTTTGGTCACCATACCTTACGACTGCAGGTCAGTTTTCTTTGTCAGTATGACGTTGGGATGTGACGTTTGGAAGACGTTGGATCTTGGTTAGTGAACATCACACCTTAAAACCAACAAAATATCAACGTCTAATGATGTTAGAATGTTACGTCAATCTGACGTTAAGGTCATGATGTTAAATAGACGTTGGGTTTTGGTCACCATACCTCACGACCGCATGTCAGTATTCTACGTCTATCTGACGTTGGCATGTGACGTTTGGAAGATGTTGGATTTTGGTTACTTTACATCACACCTTAAAACCAACAAAATATCAACGTCTAATGATGTTAGAATGTTACGTCAATCTGACGTTAAGGTTATGACGTTAAATAGATGCTGGGTTTTGGTCACCATACCTCACGACTGCATGTCAGTTTTCTACGTCAGTATGACGTTGGGATGTGACGTTTGGAAGACGTTGGATTTTGGTTAGTGAACATCACAACTTAAAACCAACAAAATATCAACATCTAATGATGTTAGAATGTTACGTCAATCTGACGTTAAGGTTATGATGTTAAATAGATGTTGGGTTTTGGTCACCAAACCTCACGACTGCCTGTCAGTATTCT
The DNA here is from genome assembly GCF_904425465.1 of Colossoma macropomum. NCBI lineage: Eukaryota > Metazoa > Chordata > Actinopteri > Characiformes > Serrasalmidae > Colossoma > Colossoma macropomum. The sequence continues at coordinate 1,163 of NW_023495876.1, read as the reverse complement.
ACGTCAATCTGACGTTGGCATGTGACGTTTGGAAGACGTTGGATTTTGGTTACTTTACATCACAACTTAAAACCAACAAAACATCAACATCTAATGATGTTAGAATGTTACGTCAATCTGACGTTAAGGTCATGACGTTAAATAGACGTTGGGTTTTGGTCACCATACCTCACGACCGCATGTCAGTATTCTACGTCAATCCGACGTTGGAATGTGACGTTTGGAAGATGTTGGATTTTGGTTACTTTACATCACAACTTAAAACCAACAAAATATCAACGTCTAATGATGTTAGAATGTTACGTTAATCTGACGTTAAGGTTATGACATTAAATAGATGCTGGGTTTTGGTCACCATACCTTACGACTGCAGGTCAGTTTTCTTTGTCAGTATGACGTTGGGATGTGACGTTTGGAAGACGTTGGATCTTGGTTAGTGAACATCACACCTTAAAACCAACAAAATATCAACGTCTAATGATGTTAGAATGTTACGTCAATCTGACGTTAAGGTCATGATGTTAAATAGACGTTGGGTTTTGGTCACCATACCTCACGACCGCATGTCAGTATTCTACGTCTATCTGACGTTGGCATGTGACGTTTGGAAGATGTTGGATTTTGGTTACTTTACATCACACCTTAAAACCAACAAAATATCAACGTCTAATGATGTTAGAATGTTACGTCAATCTGACGTTAAGGTTATGACGTTAAATAGATGCTGGGTTTTGGTCACCATACCTCACGACTGCATGTCAGTTTTCTACGTCAGTATGACGTTGGGATGTGACGTTTGGAAGACGTTGGATTTTGGTTAGTGAACATCACAACTTAAAACCAACAAAATATCAACATCTAATGATGTTAGAATGTTACGTCAATCTGACGTTAAGGTTATGATGTTAAATAGATGTTGGGTTTTGGTCACCAAACCTCACGACTGCCTGTCAGTATTCTACGTCAATCTGACGTTGGCATGTGACGTTTGGAAGACGTTGGATTTTGGTTACTTTACATCACAACTTAAAACCAACAAAATATCAAATAATTTGACGTTGGAATTAGACGTTGTGTATATGTTGAATTTTGGTCATCCGACGTCACAACCAACATTCAACCAAATATAAACGTCTTTTGACGTTGGTGGCCAGCTGGGGATA
>NW_023495875.1:0-26682 GCF_904425465.1 Colossoma macropomum | reverse complement strand
AGGTACTACCACACTTTTCTGAGAATGAGCTTTCAGCATCCTGTGCATGCAGACCAAACATGTTGACACTCAACCACTCCCCCCCCAAGCTACACTCCCTCCCCCACCAACCGTCCACTGCAGAAATAGTGCATTCGTCAGTGTGGGTGTGTGTGGTGTGAAATGATGCACCACAAAAGAGGAAACAGCAAGTGTTCTCATGATTCAGTCCACTATGTCACTGTGTGTGGTTTGTGGTTTTGAAGAAGCTGCTGATAAAGTCTCTAAAACACAGAAGAGTTCCGGTCTAGCTGATTTAAACACAGCTCCTGTGAGCTGCACGGACATTAGAGTGGGTTAGACTCCAGTGAAGAGCTGCTGAGAGAGCTGTGTACTCAGTGTGGTATACAGAGCTAGCGTAGTGCTGGGTGTGTCAGTGTCAGTGTTCCTTTACTAGTGAGGATGTTGCTGACTTTTTATCTTCTCTTCATTGGGCTTCATGTCTCTGAAGGTGAGTGTGACATTTTATCTTGATATTCATAACATTATAAATGTTAAAATGTAAAGCTGTACTGAAAAGCTTCAATGTATTATCGTAGATTCTACTTTCGGCACTAACTTGGGTTGAACACTGGTGGGGGAGAGGGGGGTGAATTTGCATCCTAATCTGATGAGACAGTTAACCTGGAAGGACAATGTAGGTACAGGAATCATGTGTTAATGTTATACACTTTTGTAATTATACTGAGTTTATTAAAAGTCACAGTGATGGTGCATGTCCAGCCCATCCCCCAACTCCACTGTCTATGGAGAGGAGACTTTACAGTAAACATGCATGAAATGAGCTAGTCTTAGTTTAGTTTAGCTCCCTCGTTATTCTCTATCTTACCCACAAAAGAGACTTTAAAGCTGCCATAGAATGCATTTAGTACACATTTTAAATTGTTCTCTGATGTCTACACAGAAGACATGTGACTTTGTTCAGGGTGAAAAATGCCCAGAAGTGTTTTTACATGTGCATTTCCAACACTACGATTCGAACCTAGAAAGAATCAAGCTGTTTTTTCCTTTTATTGTACGCTTATGAATTATTTGATGAGCTCTGCCCCTCTCTTTGGAGTGAAATGCTGATTGAAGCTTGCTCGATGTTGTCCAAGGCTTGAAAAGTCTTGCTTAAGTATTGCTGGCTTTGGTGCAAAGCTACAGCAGCCTGAAAAGCTAATGCTTTAGCACAGTGAGCTTAAAATTCTAGCAGCCAACCCAGTAATTCAGTTCAATTCCAGTCAATTGTAATTAGTTTCTGTAATTGCCTCACAAAGTGCTTGTAAACCTCTAGAAAAATCAGAGACAGAGCAGTTAATGTGATTGCTTTGTGTTGCTGCTTTCTTTATAATTTGTGCTGAAAATGAATGGCTATCATTAATTTAATTGATAGTCACTACTGATGGGAGGCTGTGGCTTGACAGGTGGCTACCACTCCTTCTTCAGGTATGGGTATGATATGTGGCAGGGTGTCTGGTACTATGTTGCACGTCCCTTTCCTATACCGAACCGTAAAAGAAAATCCCTGCAAGTGGATTGACCACTTGGTCAATCTTGAGGAGGGTTTGGGATGGTTAAAAACCCAAGACAGGTCAGCATGATCTGTTACCACTTCAAAGTGTTGTCCTTCAAAGTACACTCTCCACTTCTCAATGGCCCATTTCACTGCAAGACACTCCTTTTCTGAAGTGGAGTAATTCAGCTTGGCACCTTTCAAAAGCCTGGAAACGTACGCGATCGCATGTTCTTGTCCCTCCACTTCTTGAAGGAGTAGCACTGCCAGCCCTTTGTCACTTGCATCAACCTGCACTTGAAAACCCTTCATAAAGTCCGGTGGCAGCAGGATTGGTGAGGAGATCAAAGCCTGCTTGATGTCTTGAAAGGCTCTTTTGCACTCGTCAGTCCACATCCACGTGGCACCTTTCTTTTTCAAAGCATTCAAGCAGGCTGCTGTGTCGGCAAACCATGTAATGAAGCGGTGGTACCATCCAGCCATCCCCTAGAACCCCTGTACTTCTTTTACAGACCAAGGCTCAGGGAATATTCCCAACCTTCAGGAATATTGTCCACAGGAGGTGGAGGCCAGTTTTGTTGGTCCTCTTGGCTCTCACCAGGTTCTGATATCTCCTCCTCATCATCTGAGCAGATGTATAGCTGGCTCCCGGTGTCAATGATGTCATTCATGGATCTTCAAGTTACAAAATACCAGCAGTCAAGTCTAAAGGGGGTGAGGACCCATCCACTCCCTGTGACTGTGTACTCACAGCCATCTTTACAGAGAGTTTGGGTTCTATTGAGAATAGGCAAATGAAAATGAGACAAAAGGTAGGCAGTAGTTTCTATTCTTGAAACTGTGCAGGTCCCCATACGGGCCACCATTATGTAACCAGCTACTTAAAATAGGGTCACACAGAAACGTTAAGAAAATATGGGTAACTACTGGGCTATGGAGGAAGATGTATGTGGGTGGGTCAAAAGGAAATGCAAAAATAATAGAACCAAAACAGGTCCACAAACACACTGTGAAACCTTCAATGTATTGAGTTCCTGGTGTTTTGATCAAATGTCCAGAGGAATATGTGGAACAGTAATCCTTACACCAACAGTGGAATTGATGGGTGGCATAAAGTCTCCTCCTAATAATACATCAACTACTGAAAATGAGCAAAACAACAACAATAATGTAGGGTTTAACCAAACAAAGCCTGGAGTTAGCATAGTATGCTAACAGCTTCAATAAACCCAGTTGGAAACCATACATTTCATAATAATTTCATGAAAGTGGATCACAGACTGTATAAGGACAAAAAACATTGTACCTACACCAGCATAGAAACACAAGTTTCCCAGTACAGGAGACAAATAGCCCAAGCAGAGAGTACATGTGTTGCAAACAACTCTCTTCTACTTCCTGCTTGCCTGCCTTTTTATTTCCTGAACCTGCCTCAAGGAGTCAGTATAGATTACAGCTCCCCCTGAGGCTGTAGGTGGAAATGCAAGCAATAATATATAACCCATGGTAAGAAAAAAAAAAAACACAAACAAATACATGATATGTGAACATGATGGTTACAGTAGTGTCATTATTAAGTGAAACTCTTTCTTCTATGAACCCATATTACTTTTAATTAATTAATAGCTGCCAGTGTACATAGAGATCTTTTTCTGTGATATTACATGCATATATGTATGTATGTATATGCTTCAGGTTTGGGATGGTCAGGATGTGGCCTGTGATATGATCAGTGATATGGCACCAGACGATGTACATGCTTCTACTGCTTCTCTTACTGTACTTGTCTATGACTCTTTAGGTTGCCAGCTACTCAACATTTTGATCAATACACATTCGTGAGATGATAAATTTACATTTTGAAACATTTTCCCACAGCCAAAGTACATTTGGGAAGTAGTCAAAACAAAAATGTGCCCCCCCCCCATATATATTTTTCAATCACACCACACTTTCAAACTAACCATATTCTTCAAAGTCTGTGAAACCTTTAGAATTTTCCATATTTCTGCATAAAACTTGGTGGCAACAAAGTTTGTGACCCTTTAGCTGGTGTGACTCCCTTGTGCAGCAATAACTGCAGCTAAACATTTCCAGTAACTGTTGATCAGTCTTGCACATCCGCTTAGTGTAATTTTAGCCCATTCTTCCATACAAAACAGCTTCAACTCTGTTATGTTGGTGGGTTTCCTCCCATGAACTGCTGCTTCAGGTCCTTCCACAACATTTCTATAGGATTAAGCTCAGGACTTTGACTTGGCCATTTCAAAACATTAACTTTATTCTTCTTTAACCATTCTTTGGTAGAACAGCTTGTGTGCTTAGGGCCATTGCAAAAGCAACAAAAGAGGCCCAAACCATGATACTACCACCACCGTGTTTCACTGGTGGGAAACGTTTTTTTATGCTGGAATGCTGTGTTTTCCATTCTCCAAACATAAAGCTTCACATTTAAACCAAAAAGATCTGTTTTGGCCTCATCTGTCCACAAAACATTGTTCCAGTAGCCTTCTGGCTTGTGCATGTGATCTTTAGCAAACCGCATTGTTCTTTTTGGATAGCAGCAGCTTCTCCTTGCAACCCTGCCATGCACACCATTGTTGTTCAGTGTCCTGATGGTGGACTCATGAACATTAACATTAATTGAGCCACTGTGAGACAGGCCTTTAGTTGCTTAGAAGTTATTCTGGGTTCATTTGTGACCTCATGGCCTATGACATGCCTTGCTCTTGTACAGGTATGATCTCACAGAAAGCGAATACACATACATCAGACTCACTGTTGAGTGGGGAGTGTAACACTGGTATTGCATGTCCTCCATTTGTACACAGTCTGTCTGACTGTGGATGGTGGAGTCCAAACTCTTTAGAGATATTTTTGTAATCTTTTCCAGCCTGATGAGCTTCAACAACTCTCCTTCTGAGGTCCTCAGAAATCTACTTTGTTGGTGCCATGATACACTTCAACAAACGTGTTGTAAAGATCAGAATGTGATAGATCCCAGTTCTTTAAATACAACCCCATTTCCAAAAAAGACGCTGTGAAAAATCTAAATTAAAACAAAATGCAATGATGTGCAGATCATTTAAACCCTATATTTCATTGAAAATGCTTCAAAGACAACATATAAAATGTTGAAACTGAGAAATGTTATCGTTTTTTGAAAAATATATGCCCATTTTGAATTTGATACAACACATTCCAAAAAAGGGGGCAACAAAAGGCTGGTAAAGTTGCATAATGTTATGTGGTGGTTAATTGGCAACAGATCAGTCACATGATTGGATATAAAATGAGCATCGCAGAGAGGCTGAGTCTTTCAGAAGTCAAGATGTTTCCAACAACGACTACTGGAGCAATTCAGTAGAATCATCCATGTACAAATATATTTGAATAGGTTATTTCACATATGCACCTCTGCACCTACAGTATATGGGGGTCCTAGGTGGCTGCTCTTTTTTGCCTATTTCAGAGACCACCCCCACATGTTAGGTTTAATTTTTAATTCATAGCGGATTTGTGTGTAGATATTCATTTTGCTCAACTACTTTCAAAAATAATTAAGCAAAAACAAACTGCGATGCGCTCTGCTCTCCCTTACTTTGATGTTTTTTTATTTATTTAGAGGGGGAGTGTTACATTGATGTTTCTTCTTACCTTACTGATTTGTCTTTTTGCAGCCTGCACTCTGGTTAACAGTCGGAATACTAGAACAGAACTGAATATCACAACACATGAAGGAGGGTCAGTACTGCTGCCCTGCTACTGCACTGACCTACACACCAAACCCGGGACATTCAGCTGGAAGAAACTAAACGCAAACACGAGAACACTGGAAGAGATATCCTTTGAGAGTGGTCAGTACAGAAACAGAGTTCAGCTGGTTAATGGTCACTCTCCAGGAAATCTCTCTCTACTCATATCACACCTGACTGAAGAGGATACAGCACTGTACAGGTGTGACCTCACAGAAAGTGATTACACATATGTCAGACTCGTTGTTGAAGGTAAGACACTGTTTGGGATGTATGTTCATTCTTACTCCTCAATACGAAGTTTAATCTGAACTCTGTACAGGTTTGTTAGGTAAACATAACAAATTTCTGTGCTCATGAGCTTTAATCACATTCTGTAGTGACACTGTATTTTGTTTACTGTATTAACATACATTTGTATGTTTTATGGTAAGTAACTAGAATTTAATTGGTAAATATAGAATACGTACTAGTGATTTTCTGGTACATACTTTGCACATGAAAATTATCAGGCATGTACAAAAGTTCTTACTTAGAATTCAAATGGTAAATATGTAATATGCCTGCCTAAGTACAGAGTAAATAATGTGAGAAACACCGGGTATAGTTTCGCTTTTAATATGTTTTATTATTATGTGAAAGAGAAATATAGAGTAAAATAGTGTAAGTACTTTTATTCCAGTACAATAATCTGTTCCAACCTTATTAATGTTATTTGTAAGTCCTTTGTAATGTGATGGAAACAGGATCGTAAATAAAATTATAATATTGTACATAGTAATTACACATTAACTACATGTTCTCTTATTGTCATCATATTTAGAAATTTACCAGACATTCCAACAGGTTCATACTGGAAAGTCCTCTGTAATTTGAAGGAAACTAAACTGTACAATAATGTGTAACAATGTAAATTGTATTTACACAGAAACTATTTGTTGTCTTGACTAAAGAAAACTTAAACTGACCTAAATGAATTACTTACACAAAAAAACAACAACAAGCAAAATACACAGAAACTTCAATTTGAGCCTGACTGCCACACACACACACACACACACACACACACACACACACACACACACACAGTGTACTCATATATTAATTGAATGCTAATGATATCACTGTGTAACTGTGTGACTCTGTTTGCTGGTCTGTTTTTCCTGCATTGACTATCAAACTCTTCTCTCTCTACAGAGGGTCCACCTAAAACTATCACATCTACTGTAGTGGACAATGAACACACCAGACCAACCACTTCAACCACACATTCATCTAAAATGCCTGATGGAACAGAGACTCCGAATAAAAGTAAGATATAACAGCTTTATTATATCTTAGTGGGAAGACTTTATCATGTTCCAAAACATTCCGCACAAGAGTTTAATATCTGAATTCATTGTGTTGTAACGGGTTTTGCAATTTTAATATTATTATTGCTAGAACCTTATGTGAGGGTGTGAGGTAACCCGGATTTATTTGACGTCTACAGACCAGGGCAAGAGAGAGAAACGCTCGCACCAAGGATGCTTTAGAAAAGGGAATTTATTGGCTAAATATCAAACTACTTTTGGACTACACTCAATGATAAACAATAGAAAATAAAACCAGAAAACAAAACAAAACAAAGTGATAGTAATGAAAGACAAATTAGTTTGAGTAAGTTAGAGTGATTCACGGCTAAATGGTATGAGGCAGTGTGGTTTCTGGAGTCGCTTGGGAGAGCCTCTAGAGAATTAACCTAAGCCTGGACGGGAAGAACTATATGGCTGGATGTACCTATAAAAGTTCTCTTATTAAATAAATTGGCGTCAGGGCCCTGACTGCAAATTGATGGTTCCAGCTTACGTGGGAGTCGGGGGCTGACTTCAGGCGGGTCGTCTCAGGACAGACTCAATCGAAGGCTGGAGCTCACGCGGTGGTTCCTCTCCTCGCTGGCCATGGATGCTGCATCTCCGTGCGTGCACGCGCCTTCCCGTCAGTGATTGGGCGGAGGCGTCTCGTGGCCGTCTGACGGTGGAGCTTGGGCGGCCTTTCGAGGGTCGACCTGTTCACAGATCAGTGCGTGGCTCTGGGTGCGATGCTGGGTCTCTGTGGCGTCAGAACCGCTCCCACTCCGCTGGCGAGGTTCAGGTTGCAATCATGGTTCTGAGGCTGGTGATACCAATTTAACTAACTACCTCTCTTTAGCAGAATCGAAAGTTATGGATATATCCTCCCGGGCCCAAACTTAGAAACTTTTGTTGCGAACGCAGGAACTCTCTAAATTTTGTGGTGCACTCTGGTTTTGTTCGGCTGGAGGCCCTTCCCTTCAGGGGTGGAACCCAGGTGATGATAGGTTCTCTCACCTAACGGGTAATTAGCTATTCCTAATTCTTGGTCCTGATTGGTGGGGTTTCTCTGTGCGCCCTACCAGGGAACTCCCTCCTTTGTTCCTTCTAGGTTTAAAAGTTTAATTCGATTGAACAAACAGTTTTCAGATCAATTAGGTTAAAATAAAATCCATGACCTACAAACCCAACATTTAGGTATCTACATGCAGTTTCTACCCACATTATCTGAGAACAACTATGGCAAAGGCAGAACAATCTTGTAGTTAATGCTTGGGTGTCTTTTCATTGCAGGAACTTTCAACACAGTACAATTATTACTTCAAATGACTAAATCAAGTAAATGAGAAGCGTAAGAGAGAGAAGGCTAAATAAAACAAGTGAAAAGGAAACCTAGGTGCATACTTTCAGTGTTCTAAATACATAGTGTTCTAAAATCACTACTTTAAATGGTTATTTAGATAACTTTCAGACGGTTATCCCACACATTCCTAACATCTGGTAAAAGAAAGGATGAATACACGCTAAGAAACTGAGTATAAAAATACAAGCATCATCACTTGTAAATTAGATAAGGTTGATAGTCAAACATGCATATCAATAAGTTTTCCTGGAGTCCTTTGTGAGTAACAGTCCTTAGGTGGTGGCGTGGTAGTTCTCGTTTTCACCCCTTGGGGTTGCTGTGAGTCCATGCTCGTTTGGAGGGGACAAACACCTTAGAAATGTACTTTCTGTTACTTAAGATAAAAAGTTTTCCACAGGATTTTGGAGAGCCGTGCAGCTGCATTCCAGTGAAGGGTCCTGTTTTTCTCCAGGTCAAAGGAGAGGGGTGCAGCCTCTTGATTCAGCCGTAAATCTGACTGAGTCTGGGGTTGGGGTATTAAGCCGACAGCTTTATGCCACAATCCCAGACTTGATGGAGCCAAAAGGCCCTTAACTTTTGGGTAAACACTCTGCTTGAGGTAGAGTTTCAGCCAGTGTTCGCTACAGTGTGTTATTGCTGTATTCAATCGTACTTTTATCTATTTATTTATATGGACACACCACACACACACACACACACACACACGCACACACACACACACACACACAGAGAAATACATTAACACTATGTAATTGGCTGTGTATGTTTACTCATTAAATACCAGTTAATTACCATACCATAAAATAGAGCACTACCAATATTTTGACAATGAATAGTAAATGCTAACAATGTCACTGTGTATCTACAGTAAGCTGTTTGCTGCTGCTCTGTTCCTGCAGTAACTATCAGGCCTTTCTCTCTCTATAGAAGATCCACCTAAAACTACAACATCTACTGCAGAGGTCAATGTAAATACCAGTCCAATTGCTACAATGCCTGATGTTAAGCACAGCACAGCGACTCCCAGCAAAGGTGAGATGCAACTGCTTTATTATATTTTAGAGTGAAGTCTTTATCATGTTCTATACAATTCTGCACCAGCATGAAGCTTTCTGTGTAGTCAGTTTATTACAGAATTCACTGCTCTGCACATAGAGGAACAGGAGAACCCTTCTTAGGTTTCATATCTGAATTTATTGTTTGTAGTTGTGCTGTATTCCATCATACACGCTTAAAAATGATGGTTCTTCAAGGGTTATTTAGTAAAAGGTAGAACAATGAATATTCAAACTCTTTGCATGATTAAAATGTTTTGCATAGTGAAATGGTTCATAACATAGATGGAAAATGTGCTCTTTGGAAAGAGTTCTATATAGCACCCAAAAGGGTTCTTCTACTGTTATGATGTCAAGCTTGTAACAATAGGGAAACCCTTTTTGGTTGTGTATAAAACTCATGAGTGTTCATGGTTCTATACAAAACCATTTTCTTCATTAAAGAATCCTTTAAGAACCATCTTTTTAAGAGTGTACTTTTCACTTGCTTATATGTGCTTTACACCTTCAAACTAGAAACATCACTGTACGTTACATTAGAAACATAAATACAATATTATAATTATATTAACTGCAATGCACAATGGCTCTCCAAGGTCTATAGAATCACGTCCTGTTGAACCGTTCCAAGATAATACAATGGTTATCATAATTTTTTAACGTAGATGTTCACATTTGTGGGTTTCTTTGATCGCTCGCGCAGCCATCTTGCTGTTTTTTCTTTCTCATAAAAAACTGTTTGGAGGGTCATGTATCCCTAACACTCCTCTATCTCAACAAGAATGGGGACACCCTACCCCTATATGTGAAAGCACAAAACGAAGGGCTAAGGGCTACGTGGTCGGGGCGAGGGGTGAAATGGGTTTGGGCCAAGAATTATATTTATTTAATGCCTTTTCTTTTGCTTTTCTTTTTGATTAAGGTTTACAATCTTTGACTCAAAGTGAAAATAAAATAGCTTACAAATATCTTCACAACAAAATAAATTTCAGCTGACAACTTAAGTGATTCATGTTTTTTATGATCAGTATTTTTGACAATTTTCATAAAAATGTTTCATAGTATTAATAAGTGAAAAATTAAACATAAAAATAACGAATAACAAACACAAACAAACTCATTCTAATCTAAGGTGCAGTGTTCTAACATAGTTTAAAGCAAGGTCTAGACTGCAGAGCAAATCCTTACAGTGTAATTTAGTATGAGAGGATGGTAAATTTTCTTCTATTTGTTTCCATAATACAAATAATGGTTCTTCAAGGGTTTTTCAGTAAGGAAAATGGTTCTGTATAGAACCATGAACACTCAAAGAAGCATGTTCATGATTATATGGTACTTTGCATTCTGAAAGGGTTCTTCAGATTGATGGAGAACATGGAGAACATGCAGATGGTTCTATATAGAATCTTTTTGACAAGGGTTCTATATAACACCAAAAAGTGTTGCTCTGTAACAAGCCTGACATCATAACAAAAGAAAAACCCTTTTTGGTGCTATATAGAATGCAATTTAAAAGGTTTCCATATAGAACCATATATAGCACATTCTCCATCAGTCTGTAGAACCATTTAACAACGTAAAAGAACCCTTTAATCAAGCAAAGGTTACTTGAGTGTTCATAGTTCTGTATAGAATCATTTTTCTTACTAAAGAACCCTGGAAGAACCATCATTTTTGGGAGTGTAGTCCACCTTGATTCCTTTGTATCTTTGCTGTTCTGCTCAGAGGGAAGGCAGCCAGATTGAAAAATAGATGCTACTTTATGGTGTGACTCTGTGGTGCACTTTGTTTACTATTTCGGATTGTAGCCCATCTGATTCTGTTCAATTTATTGGCCTCCGAAGTCCACCTTCGGGCCCACTGCTCACCAGATATTACTGGGTGGTGGATCACTCTCAGTACTGCAGTGACACTAACATGGTAGAGTGTGTTGTGCTGATATGAGTGTATCAGACACAGTTGTATTGCAGAGGTTTTAAACACTCAGCATACTCACTGGCCACTTTATTAGAAACCCCACCCTTACAGATCCACCTTGCTAGACTGTAGACCATCCATTCATGAATTTGTGTCTTATTTTGTCCAGGTATTTTTGGTTGACAAACAATTCTCAGCATAGTAGTAACACTGAGCTCAGCAATTCCACTGTGCAAAATACACTTGTACACAGCACACACCACCACACTACCACTACCATGTGATTGTTTACAGTGTAAGTGTCTGTGCTGAGAATGAACCATCATCAAAATAATCTGGTCAATAGTGCTCCTAATGTGGTCCTGTTCCATTGATGGATGGGGTAGAGATGATGGGATGCAGTCAGTAACTGTAAACCTACAAACAAGACCACCAAAGAGTCACATCATTAGCTATTATTAGTTAGGTACTGGAACATGACTGCATATGAAATAGTTTGTACTACAAATAGTTACAGCATCTGAAGTAAATTCACATCAGTCTTACACTACCATGTGATCACATCTCACAATCATAAGTGTTCCAGAAAGAAGAACTAGAGATATCATATAACATAACATGCTTTTTGTTCACATGGCTACAAACATCGAAGATCATAGTCTACCTGTACATGGTTTGGAGAAATATTGAGACTAAAATTAAGGAAAAGCTTAGAACTGCAGAGAAATAGCTTCATATGGAAAGCATGATATATCACAACATTGAGTTTGATTTATTTAAGTGAGGGTGATCTGTGGTCTGGGCTGCATAGTTTTATCAATAGGGATAAGTCTTAAAGCCAAGGCCTACTTTAGAAGCATAGGAGCAGATTTACAAACGTTTAAATCTGACATGACTGCTGTACAGCATATAAATATAAAATAGGGAAAAAATAAAATATATCTACAGTCAGAAACAGTTGAGACATTACTAGGACTATCTCTCTCACCCCCTTCACTTCATGACCACTGCAGACATGCTAGCTTGGTCAGTGTGGGTGTGTGTACTGTGAAACGCTGCACTACAAAAGGAGAAACAGTAACTGTTCTCACAACTCTGAGCGCACCATGTTACCATGTGTGGTAATTGGTGCTGTACAAAATCCTTTTCTGTTGCAACACTGGCTTTTCAAATGAAGTGATCTCCCCACAAACTCTACATATGCAGTTGTAGCTCCTGGAGATCAAATCACTTTTATGAACCCTAGGAACAATGTATGTGGTCCAGATATGCCTGCCTCTCTCTCTCTCTCTCTCTCCTCTCTCTCTCTCTCTCTCTCTCTTTCTGAACCAATGTGAACTTACTCAATATTTGGGCTTATTTTCAGCATTTAAAAATCATTGCATACATGAATACATTTAGTATTTTTTCTCAAGACACTCAAAACTGCATGCTAAAACTTTCAGTATTTATCAGCCAACTCATCACAGCAGGCAGATAAAACTTAACAGACTAGGAATGAACATGCTTTTCTATTACTTTTAAACATTTTCAGTGCAACTTTAGTTTTGAAAACTAATACAACTCTTAGTTGCACCAGGAAGTGTGTAAATGCAGAGAACACTCACCTAGTAGGAGAATCAGTAAATCAGTAAACAGAATTAAAGCCAGGAAGGGACCTGGCTAGATCAGACCTCTTCTCTCTTACTAAAACCACTAAAACACTAAAACCAATCAGAAACCCTACGTTTTCCTGCTTATATATATATATATATATATATGTGTGTGTGTGTGTATATATATATCATAGTAGTAACTCTGCGCTGGACAATTTGTTTGGGGCTAGCATGAAAATATTAAATACTGGCCATTTAAAAGGTTAATTTATTGTTAGTTAACTGGAAACTAAGTAGAAGATTTTCATTTTTCATTGTGTCCAGTTTGGCAGATTTTCATTTGGAGCTGGTTTTTAATATGCATGACACAATTTATAAATACTGATTGGCTCCTGCCTTGAACAGCAGTGAAAATACCACAGCGTTAAAAACTCATCTGTGCGCTAATCTTTCTTTCTGATATTAAAGTTATAGTGGGAGCTTAATATAATTTTAGCACTGACTCATCAGTTTAATCAATAATAGAGAGTAAAGAGGTGACATTAAGAAACAAGGCAGCGAGGGGGGCATTTACAATGTGCATAATCATAAATGTTCTTCACATTGTTACTGAGTGTTCAGGTTGATGGATGCAGTTTTAGTGGTTTCTTAGCCAAAAATAAAACAGAAGAACATTTAATAGTCTAGTATTATATGCATATGATTTTCTATTTTATGATTCAATTCTTGACTTTGGGAGAGCTTTGAGCTTTATTAACTTATTTCCTGAATTCATTTATTCAAAAAAGCATTATCTGTGATATGAGATAAAGAGAGTGTGAACTTTATTTTACTGATTTGTGTTTCTGCAGGCTGCAGATTTTGTTATGTTTTTTGTTTGCAAATTACCACATATCATACCTAAAAATAACAAACAAGAACTATAACAAAATAACAAATATTTTGATTTTCATTTTTTCAGTGTTTTGCTTAGCCTTGTCTTTCTGATGTGTGTTTCTACAGGCTGCACTCTGATCAACAATAAAAAATCACTGCGTATCACAGCTCATATATTATTATGTTCCACTACATAATATAATGTACTTGGAGAGAATGCCCATTTACTGTTTCTTTGTATGGACATTGAGCTACATGCTTCTATAATGACCATAAAACCCTTCTCTCTACTGCTAACCACTACAAGCATTCTAGGCACAGCATCCACTCCAGTGACCAATGGTACACAGCAGTATCACACCAGCAGCAAGACGTTATTACAGCTTTGGTACATTTTAGTTAAGAGTCTTCAACATGTTCTCCAGACTGTAACACTTCTTGTTTCAGTTTCTCCACAGTCTCTGCCCTTCGTCCCCTTTGCCTTGGTCACTGTGATCTTTCTCCACATTATAGTAGCTGTGGTTTATCACACCAAGAGAAACAAAGGTAGACCACATAATCAAGCTGTATTAATTACACTAACTTTATTCTTTGTGTGATTTCACATTTTTTCCTGGAAATATTTGTAACAGATCCTGCCAGAGTTCATTACAGCACTGCTGATGGAGATGGAGATGGAGTGGTCAGTCTGGAGTAATGCAGCTCTACAACACTGGCCTGATTCTGCACTTCTCATCTACATGAATGTTTATTTGGCACCACCTTTCAACAAGATAAGCATTATAAAGGGTTTATGAATAGTTTAAAATTAGTTTAGTAATATATGTCAATAAGATCATAACATATAACAAATGATAATACTTTGTATATTTTACTAACATGAAACAGTGAAACACCTGCAATGAACTGGCAACCTATCCAGGGTGTATCCTGCCTTCTGCCCAAGGACTGCTGGCATAGGCTTCAGCTCATTCCCCCACCTCCCCCGCAACCCAGGAGGATAAGCAGTTTAGAAGATGTGTGTGTGTGTGTGTGTGTGTGTGTGTGTGTGTGTGTGTGAAACAGTGGAACAGGGCAGAAGCTAAATTGAAGTGTCTTTGATATTTAGATTGATGAAAACATGTTTTGTTCAAATAAATTATTATTTTGCTTTTTTAATAAAGTACTGAGTTTAATAAAACCAGCATTGTATCTCCCATACGCTTCTGTGCTGAGAGCATTCTCTGGTTCTCACAATGGTCACTTTGTCCTTCTTATAGACCAGACCAGATCTCATTGTAAAGAAACCTTGATATGTATTTTTAGCATCTCTCTTGACCTTATATACTCACGTCAACACTCAGTTCTCATTAGCATTTTTGGATGAATTTGGCCATAATACAGTCACAGCGCTCACAGAAAACAAATCAAATTTCATTATCATAAAAAATGCAGCATAATAAATATTCTGTGCCCATTTGATTGGGTAGGTCTGGGACACTGTCCCTGAGTGGACACCGTCACTCAGCGCCCCTGAGTAGGCTACTGTATTATCATAATGGTGCTGTTTTTGCAGTTAATCTCATGAATGGAGAAAAGTGAAAAAAAAAATCCTTCTCAAACTACGGAGGTCCAGACCTCAGTGTCCTCATAGCTAGTTACAGCCATGCCAGAGTTGCTGGTTGCTGTCCAAGGTACTGAAAACCCTTCTTACATGCAAGATCAGCTTTATTGTTTTGGACTAACCTGATGCAGGATGATAGTTGAGCTTTCAGGGTTCACATGACTGGAGAGAGAAAAAGAGCAGCTCCTGTATCCATTCAGCAACCCAGACTGCTGTAGAAATCATTAGTGGTGGAAAACACATCTGTGTTCATACCTTAAGGCTTGTTCCAAAAGGTGCCACCAGTCCTGCTGTCCTCCTCCAACTCCAGGTGGACATTTTCAGAGTACTGCCATCTGTAAGCTTTCAGCAGCCTAAAAAAATAATAATACATAATATGCACATAATACAGTAGAGAGTTTGCTACTACATGCACACCACATTCAAGCTCTCCCTCTAAATCCCAAACAACCCCCCACCCCACCCCACGCCCACTGCAGATGGAGTAACATGGTCAGTGTGGTTGTGTTTTCTGTGAAATGATGCACCACAAAAGATGAAACAGCAAGTGTTCTCACAGCTAAGAGGGAGCTGGGTCACTGAGTGGGGTTTAGAGAGTGTCACAAAGCTGATGATGAAAACTTCTTGGAAGGTTGATTTTCTTACAGCTCCTGTTTGCTGCACTGATGTTAGATTGGGTTACACTCCAGTGAAGCGCTGCAGTGTATCAGGTACAGTGGTGATACTAAGTACACTCACTGGCCACTTTATTAGAAACCCCTCCCTTTAATCGCTGTCATGCTGGAGATGAAACTGCGTCCATATGTTTATGCAGAATTTGTTTTCTGAGGGCTCCCAAATGGCGCAACTGTCCAAGTGTTGTCCCTCTCATGAGGAGATTGAGAATTCGATCCCTGGTGATGATACAGTCGTCTGTGGCTGCGAGTCCAAAACAGCACAATTCTCCTCAATCTCTCTGGGTGGGTAGGATGGCCCCCACTCCCCCCCCCCATCATTCAGCATGATGCTAGCTAGCACAGGTGTCTGTTAGCTGACGAAACTGAATTGACCTTTGGCACTTTCCACTGAGCATGTTTAGCTGTCCAATGATGTCGCATTAGTGGCAGTTCAAAAAGATGTGGTGGTGCTTCACAGAGGAAGCCTGTGCTAGCTTTCACCGTTCTACCACTGGTGGTATCGTGATGGAATTGGATATGTCTAAAATGAAAAATGGGAAAAAAACAAAACAAAAATATTTTAAGCACATGTGATCTGTGGTCTGATCTGGTCTGCTTCTTATTTTATATAGATAAAATGAACATTTTCATCAAAATACAAAAAACAACATTGATTACTTCACTGAAGAAAGCATCATGTTTCTTGATGTGTCACACTGATTTTTAGACTGGGATATATTTGCTTCAAAACAGTGGGTTCTATCACCAGGTGGTTGAGGGACAGTGATACTGTCTCACTTTCAGCTCTAAAATGCAGGGGTGTGGCTAAAATAAGGCTCAGCCTATGGACTAAAACTGTTTCAGTAGTAAATGTGCAGCATTATTATTTATTTATTTATTTTTTAAAAATCATGATAAATGTACATTATGCATTGAAGATCAAAGAAATAATAATAATAATAATAATAATAATAATAATAATAATTTTTAGTATAAATATTAGTATTATTTTTTGAAAAGGTCAAATGTAGGGTTAGTGTAACATGACAGAAACAGCCAGAGAATGAGGCTTTACTTGGAAAAAGTTTGACAAGATTCATAGTTGGTGAACAAAAAAATTACAAACATAACAAAGGCAACCAGATCTAAAATGGCAAAGATAGAAAGTCAGAAAATTCAGCAACAGGGTCAAATATACAAAAATGGCAAACAATAGCAAACAGGAAACGCTCAGTAGCTCTGCAGTGAGAAGTAGTATTAAATACTAATCTAAAGCCGGGGCTTGTAAACTAAACTAGACTGGTCATGTGGCAGGTAGAACAAGTGCAATACATCAGTATTCTGGTGATTGTGAGCGGTGATTGGAGGATTGTGGAAGTTCAACAGTAACATGATCTCCCACAGGATTCTGGGAAGTGGAGTCCATGTGTGAGCCAGAGCCGGATGGATGGATGACATTTAGGGTTTGGGACAGATGCCTCCCAAAAGAAGGTGTCCTATAAATGATGATTTTGTATATTTTTAGCCTTTTGTTATCTCAGTTAAAACCTTGGCTTTTAATAGATTATAATATAAACCCTATAAATATCTAAGGTCTGAATCTTTACTTCTCCTTTTAGATTCTTGTTCTTCTACTGTGGGACTAGAATTTGATCAAATTCAGTAGAAATGGTCCATATGTGGAAGACAGACTATATCATACCTCTCAGAGGTCAGAGCTCATCATGCTTCCAGTTCACAAAGCTTAAAAAAGTCAAATGGCTTTTTGTTTTTTTTTTCCAAACACAGAGTTTGGTTAGTCAGTGTTCAGTGAGTCATTAAAAGTGCATATTAAACTCATCATACTTCCAACATGACATACAGTTTAAGACTGAACAGTATAAAAATGAAAGATCCAGGTAGACATTTTAAGGTACTGCCACACTTTTCTGAGACTTTTCACATGGTGACACTCAACCGCTCCACCCCCACAGTACTTTGGTCTGTGTGGGTGTTTGTGCTGTGAAATGCTGCATCACAAAAGAGGAAACGGTAAGTCTTCTCACGACTCAGAGACCAGCATGTCTTTTTGTATGGTTTTGAGAGCGTCACAAACCTGATGATGAAAACTATAAAAGACAGACGAGCTCCACTCAAACAGACAGTCTGAGCTGCACGGACATTAGAGTGGGTTAGACTCCAGTGAAGAGCTGCTGAGAGAGCTGTGTACTCAGTGTGGTATACAGGGCTAGTGTAGTGCTGGGTGTGGAGCTGTCAGTGTGCTGTGAACTCAGTGTTGTTTTACTAGTGAGGATGTTGCTGACTTTTTATCTTCTCTTCATTGGGCTTCATGTCTCTGTAGGTGAGTGTGAGATTTTATCCTAATCTTCATAACACTGTATGTGTGTCTTCCTTCTTCCTATCATAATATTTAAGTGTCAAATATATTTTGTGTTAGATTTCCTGTAATATAAGCTGCTGCGTGTACAAGCACTCTAGTTAAAGACACTTACACTGTACTTAAGTGATTCAGGTCAGTTTAAGGACGGATATGCCTGCCTCTCTCTCTCTCTCTCTCTCTCTCTTTCTGAACCAATTTGAACTTGGGCTATATATATAGACAGACATATAGAAGAGACGGACGAGAGATCTTGATGTATCTTTTTTTTCTATACAGGATTTATTTTTTCTTACTGTGTGAGGACTTGATAGTTTCCATAATGAATTTATTTCCAATATCTTTTACGCTGCTGCCACTCATCTGCGATAAAATGCGCAGTTACGGTAAAATAAGATCCAGTGCTAATGGATGTCCACACAGCACATGTTACAGCCGTCCTACCCGTTTTCTTTAGTGATTTTATAATTTCTTGTTATACAACTGTGTCTTTGTAGAGAGGGGGAAGTTGCCGTGTCAGTAAAATATCTTTGAGATTGGACGCTGAATCTCAGCTCCAAAGTGTGCAACATAGCATGAAAGCCCTGGTTCTCAACGACTGAGAACTGGCATGCAGACTGCAGGTCATATAGGTCATCAAAATGTGCAACGAGAGACAGTCAAACACTAAAAAGTTACGAAGATGAAGTCGCTTCTCTTTTGAATTTTCCTGTTCCACATTAAAAGGTGCAGTATTGGTGGGAGATGGGAAAGCATAAAGCAGAGCAAAGTAAGTCTGCGCTCTCGTTTACATTTTTTAGCACATATACTAGGACATTCGCACATACTGAGACATACCGGACATTAAATGTTGTGGTTCCCAAGGTGGTTTGATTTTTGTTAAAAGGACAAAATGGCTCTTCTTAACATTTGGGTTGTGACTCCTGACCTAACCTGGCTTTTAATGCAGAGGGTGCCGGTCAGATTTCTCGCTTATCCAGTTGTGTTTTTGTTATGTGCCGCCACAGACTGTCCGGGCGCTGCACTTACCCACTTCCAAGTTCCGCCTTTTACATTCTGTCAGCATTACGTTATAAATAAAATATTTAGAAAATCAATGTTTGACATTTATGAATTGATTCAGAATTGTTCACGTCCGCATCGCAATGCATCTAAGAATCGAGTTATTTCTGCACCCCTGTATATATATATATATATATATATATATAATATATATAATAATACACAGTGGGTGAATTAAGAATGGAACAGATCACCAATTTTCTAAGTAAATAAAGTTCTAAAGGTGCTATTGACATGCAAATTCTCGCCAGATGTCGGTAACAACCCATCTAATCCACACGCAAAGAAATCAAACCATAGATGTCCATTAATTAAGTTATGTGTAATAATAAGAAATGACACAGGGAAAAAGTATTGAACACGCTTACTGAAATGTATTTAATACTTCGTACAAAAGCCTTTGTTGGTGATGAAGCTTCAAGATGCCTCCTGTATGGAGAACCTAGTCACATGCATTGCTCACGTGTGATTTTGACCCACTCTTCCACACAAACACTCTTCAAATCCTCAAGGTTCTGTGGGCTCCTTCTATGAACTCTGAGCTTTAGTTCCTTCCATAGATTTTCAATTGGATTCAGGTCAGGTGATTGGCTGGGCCATTCTAGCAGCTTTATTTTCTTTCTCTGAAACCAATTGAGAGTTTCCTTGGCTGTGTGTTTGGGATCGTTGTCTTGCTGAAATGTCCACCCTCGTTTCATCTTCATCATCCTGGTAGATGGCAGCAGATTTTTATCAAGAATGTCTCGGTACATTTGTCCATTCATCCTTCCTTTAATTATATGAAGTGTGCCAGTGCTGTATGCTGAAAAACAGCCCCACATCATGATGTTCCCACCTCCAAACTTCACTGTTGGTATGGTGTTTTTGGGGTGATACGCAGTGCCTTTTGACCTCCAAACATGGTGTGTAATATGGCATCCAAAGTATTACATTTTGGTCTCATCTGATCAGACTATATTCTCCCAGTATTTCACAGGCTTGTCTAAATGTTGTTGAGCAAACGTTAAATGCGCGTCAACATTCTTTTTCTTCAGTAATGAAGTCTTGGGTGGTGCGCGTAACACATACATATGAGCATTTGTAACTAAATAACAGTTCCTCCTATACATGCTTCCTACAGCATAACCTTAGCAATACAACAACTTTCTGGAGTGTGAGAAAAACCTGTCAGGCAGCTATCATTCCTGAAATGTCCATCAAACAATCTAGACAGGAAAAAATCTCTCACAGTCCCTCTGCCTTAGGCGACCACATAGAGTACTCCAGACCACTTTAAAAAGAAGGAATTTTGACAAATTGTATAGAGATATGACTTAAGCAAATACATATGGAAACCTCAGAAAATAAAATAAAAACAATGTCCACAATGTTCCAATGGACCTTTCCCTGCCTAACACCAATATCCCTAAGCACCCGAAAAAAGAAAACATCTGAGGTCCCGATGTACTTACCCCATAACAGAAAACATCAATCTTCAAGCAATTAAACAAAGAAAGTGTTATGAATTTAAGTACTACTCATGCAGTAAACAACTCAAACACTCAATCCAACTATTATGTCTTACTAAGATTATCACTACCTTCTAAATGTCCTCTATCAATATCACACATTACAATATAATAGAACAAAATCCAATACTATGCAAATATATATGAGAAGACATAAAAATGTATCACACTGCAGCTCCTCAGCAGCGTCGACTCTCAGTGTCGTGTCGATGATGTGTTGACTCTGGGCACTGTATCACAGTGTCCTTATTCAAAGTCCTCCAGTCCATTCTTATTGCCCATGCACATCGGGGTCCCTGAAGATCCAACCACCCTTACAGTGGTCTTCCCCCTACATCGTTCTTGAAAGAAAGAAAAGAAAACCACCAACCAATATCTTCTGCAAAAACAACAGATGCAAATTGACACATTAAATGCAGATTAACAGCTTATAAGTAAATGTGAAATTCACAGTATCATATTTTCACATTATTTCAAGTTATAAACCACATTTTTCCATTTCCCCCTGCTATCATCCCACTCTATAGTAAGAGACTACTAAATACCAAAATAGTAACAGAAATAAATATTAAGACTATAATAAGAGTAGATATTCAAAATAGATATTTCTCCATCAGTTCGCCTTCTGTCACCACTTCCTCGTCATCGTCTGTGTCAGTCCTATGTAGTAATGGCCTCTGAACTTGATCTCCAGGCATCACAACTCCAACCCATCTTAATATCATAGCCTTCGCAAAGGTCAACAACAACGTACAGAAACAAAACATCACACTCAATGAAATAAGAACTGCTACCGTAATCTGAACCAACACTGCTCCCAACAGTCCTAATTTCTCCTGCAACCAAGAATTCGCAGACCATCCAGCTCCTTCCGATGGGCCAAACGCCTCCCTCATATGCTTCAATGCATCTGTGACACCGGTCATATTGTCAGAACTATCAGGAATCAAAGTATAACAGGCATCACCAGTCAAGTTCAAAGCCACGCATAGGCCACCTTGTTTGGCCAAAAGATAATCAAGAGCCATGTCATGTTTCAGCAACGTCAGTCTATGAATTTTTGAGTATTTGACAAGTATTCAAAACCTCTTATAGTCTCATTTGCCAAACCCTGTAAGGTATAGGTAATATTATCAATGTCATCTGCCAAAAATGTCACATCATACCATGGAAATAATCATATAGCCCACTTCTCTCCCAGACTTATCCTCCAATGATAGGACTCCAGATTATGGAATTGTGCCAGTTCTCTTTTCTTCCTACTTCCAGAAATAGCATCAGATTGAACCTCATCAGATACTTTTCCCTTCTGGACAGTAAAAACCTCATATGGAAGCTTCAACGTTGCCATATAACAGCATCCTATCCACCCATATGGTAGAAATATAAATGCCTTATCACCACAAACCCACCAAATATCCTTAAAATTCCCTATAGTCACGTTTCCAGGCAACTTTTGGTTCCGCACCATCAAAGTTCTACTCAGTTTGCGATGTGGTACCTGAAAAGTCACTTTATACAAGTCATCCATAGCCTCATATCTACGCTCGCCAGTCCATAATATAGTTGTTACAGTCTGATATTCCCATAAACTTTCCAGGCCCATTATGAGTATCATCTGAACAAAAACAGTCTTTAGCCCACCCAGCTTTCACTTCCAATGGATCAGGGATCACTGTTATCATATTTTCATGCTGATCAAGTAAATTCACATATGGTAACTCTCCCAACCAAGAGCAATTATATCTAGGTCTAAACAGGTGCACTGACAGAGCCATTACCTTATCTTCTGCTGATTGCTGCTGATATAACAGCCAGGATAATGCATAAGATTGACATTTAGCACTTAATGGTTCTGGTACCGTCTCTAAAATTGAAGGCCATGTGCCTGGTGTTGGAACTTTCACCACACATGGACAATTCAATTTCCTAACCGATCTTACAGAATGAGTGAACTGCTGGAATCATAAGTTCCTACCTGCCCATGGGTCTGCGATTTGTAACACTGAAGAATCAAATCCATATCCACTTAGTTTCTCTCTTCTGTAATACACGATAATGGTCAGTTACGTCTTCTGGTGTCCAGTCAAAGTCAAAAAACTCATCTTCCACATCTAAAATAGTCTTCTGAGCTGTCACAGATAAATCTGCATCATGCTCTTCCGCCATCTGTTCTATTTCTATTTACACTAAGCTCTATTTTTAACAGAGGTTTCTGAGTTATATTTTTTACTTCTTCTAAGTCTCCGCTGACACCGTCTTGCTTGTATAAGATGTTTATTACAAAGAAAAACAGTATCATATCAAGCACTATAAAGTACGTGAGAGGGGATCCGTGCCAATTCTAAAGTGTCCCCTCCAGAACAATATAGCCAACTGCTTATATAGGGCATTTGTTGTTGAAAAAGGGAACAGAACATAGGGTCCTTTTTAAAATGATCTCATCTATCTGGAACTAAGAGAAGAAGGGAGAGGGGCCCATTCCCTATGGGGCCTCGATCCTTAGACCTTTGGACCAGAGGCCCCCTAACAAACATTCCAAACCTGCAAAAACAGATAACACATAGAACTTAAGACACCATACTTGCATTTATGGATTGCACAGCGAATCGTGTTCACAGACAATGATTTCTGGGAGTGTTTCTGAGCCCATGCAGTGATTTCCAGTACGGAATCATGCCTGTTTTTAATGCAGTGCCATCTGAGGGCCCAGAGATCACAAGCATACAATACTGACTGTCGGCCTTGTCCCTTGCGTACTTTCTACAGATTTTCTGAATCTTTTGATGATATTATGTACTGTAGATGGTGGGATATTCAAAGTCTTTTTTGAGATGTGTTGCTGCCATCAAGTTTTAAATGAGTTAGTTTTTCATTAAATGGCAAAATGTCTCTCATTCAGTGTTCAGTGTTGTATGTAGTATGTTCTATTGTGAATAAAATATGGGTCTATGAGATTTCCAAATCATCACATTGCATCCCAACGTTTCTGGAAATGGGGTTGTAATAATAATAATACAGTTGTGTAAAAATATGTAATGCTTTCTTATTAGTTGTGTGCTGATCACAATGTTCTGAATTATTTCTATTTGTATATAAAGATAACAGAAAGATATATAAGGATGACAGAAACTGATTTGAGATTTGGATTGATTAAATAAATATTATTTTACAATATTACTTTGCTTTTTTGAAAGTTGAATAAAACCAGTTACCACATGAAGTACATGTCTGTTAGCACAGGCAACAACTGGTGGGCTGCAGTTTGTAATAGTAAATCTACATAGTGCACCAGTGAAGGGTCATGTCACTAATTATACATGCACATATATGGTAGGTGTACCTGAGTGTATGTACATGGTACAAGAGTAATGACAATATATATTGATACTTCAAACCAGAGCTGACTGGTACTTGTCCTGATCTACCACCTCGCCGAGATTCGCCCTAGCCACAGTCTCAAACTTGATCCAGGAAATGAAGACCTTGAGGGACATTTGGATTATCAGAGCAAGGTGTGATGGAACCCTTAAGGATTATAGACCTCCAGGACTAGGATTAATGACCCCTACGTTAGTCTATCACAGTACCTGAAATGAATCACAATGCTACACCTTCATGTGACCACATCTCATTATCAGTTTTCTAGAGAGAAGAGCTAGTGGCAGTCTGACGTATATATAATTTATTTATTTATTGTCTTTACAGATGTTCACATAATTAGCAAAGTATGTGCTAAAAATCTTATCTTATCAGCAGTGTTAGGGTTAATATTGGTACAAGAGTTAAGCCTAGTAACCTAGTGAGGCTTAGGGTTTAGGATTGGGTTGAGATTGAGGTTGGGGTTAGGTTTAGGGCCAGGGTTAGTGTTCAGGACAATACAAGTGAACTGAATGGATGTGTAGTGGAACATAAAAGCGTCTACATAGCATCTATAGTACAGTACATCTACAGCATAATCAAAATAAACTGGACTTTATCATTACCTACAGGCCAGGGGTCATTATTATAAAACACCAGAGGGGAGAAAAAAAAGTGTGACCACAGAAAAAAAGGCTTGACATTTCTAAGGAAAAACAGAAAGAGAGTACTGATAGAACAGAGCACTTTTATTAGTCTCTTATGAGAAATGGATCATTCTACCTCATTGGTTGAAAGTCAACGTTAAAAAACACACTTCAGACTTTGCTTTGAGTGACGCTATACTTTAATTATGTTTCTTTTATCACAATAAATGATTGAACCCCCCCATACAAAGCTTTACGAAATGTTTCAGTGGTGATGATTATTAAAACACAAAAGGAAAAAAAAATGCAGAAAACTATGTTTCAGTAGTGATAATTCTTAAGGTTATATACTGATTTTCAGACTTTGACATATTCCCTTCAAAATAATGAGGTCTAACTGCTCACCATGTGGCCATGAGGGTGTAGCATGCCATGTGCTACCCCAGGCACAGGAAAGACGCTGATGCCAGAGTTGATGGTTGCAGAAGCCATTTTACTTTCATTTTCACTTACACACACAAACAAATTCACACCAAATCAAACTCTGGCTACTTTTCAATGGCCTCTGAGCTTTTAGTCCTTTTCTCAAAATCAAGATTATCAGCTCCTCAGTCTTTTTCTGCTGCTTATTCCTCCCCACTCTCTTTTTAAAGGTGCTCATGCTGCCGTCGCCACATCAGCATCAGCTGGCTCTCATTAAGAGAGTTCCTGAGCCAAAAGAGAAAGAGAGCTCATTGCTTCACCTTCCGATCACCACTCTTGCTCCACAGCTTAGCTACTGGAATCGAATGTGAGGCATAGTCTAGCAACCTCACTACAGAACAGGGGACCTGGCCTGAGTGAACACCCTCCCCCAGCAAAAGACTGAGCCCAGGGAAGGAGGGTGGAAGAACAGAGCCAGGCATGAGGCTGGGACAAGAAGGGAAGCACAAGCCCCTGGTTGAAGCTCTGGAGGCACAACCCCTCTCTGCCTAGAAGCAAAGGTGGGAAAGGGAGCATGTGACCCTTCTCACAGAACGGAGGGGAGGCTTGAGAGGGAAAACTCTGTTCCCTCTTGGAGCAGGGAGGGGAGGATTGAGAGGGAAAGCTCAGTTCCTTCTCTGAGCCAGGAGGGTAGGATTGAAAGGGAAAGCTCCATTCCCTCTCATTTATTTAGAGCCGTTTGCACACAGAGGAATGAGAACCTCCGCATTTCACCCATCAGTGCAGTGAAACACCCACATACACACTAATGAACACACACACACTAGGGGGCAGTGAGCACACTTGCCTGGAGCAGTGGGCAGCCCTATCCAGGGAGCAGTTGGGGGTTAGGTTCCTTGCTCAAGGACACTTCAGTCATGTACTGTCGACTCACGGGATCGAACTAGCGATCTTCCGGTCACAAGGCTGGTTCCCTAACTTCCAGCCTATGATTGCCCCTTTGCAGGGAAGGGAGGATTGAGAGGGAAAGCTTTCCCTCTCAGAGCAGGGAGGAGAAAATTGAAAGGGAAAGCTCCTTTCCCTCTCAGGGCAGGGAGGAGAGATGAAAGGGAAAGCTCCTTTCCCTCTCAGAGCAGGGAGAAGATTGAAAGTTAGGAGAAATGAGAGGGGGCATCCTCCTCCTGCTGTCACTCATGGCCTTCACTGGTGAGTGAGGCTTGGGCACCGCCTTCCTGCCCTCAAATCCCTGCTCTAAAATGCACGGGTGTGGCTAAAATAAGGTTCCACCTATGGAATAAAACTGCAAGTTTAAATGTTCCTTGTACATATCTAAGGTCTGAATACATATTGGTTCTTTTAAATAGATCTTCTAATGTGGGACTAGAGTTTGAGCTAATTCGATAGAATGATCCATGGAGCTATTTGTGGAATACAGACTATCAGACCACATGATCACTTATTTTTAAAATAAGTGTACATGGTCTGTAGTTTCAGTTCGTCATGGTTTCAGTTTCTTAAAGCTGAAAAAAAGTCAAAAGGCTGCCTTCCAAACATAGAGTTTGGTCAGTCAGTGTTCAATGAGTCTTTAAAAGTGCACCTTAAACTTATCATATTTCCCAC
>NW_023495874.1:0-43785 GCF_904425465.1 Colossoma macropomum | reverse complement strand
CGGATTTAATGGCGCCTGCCGGTATCCGCCACATGGAAGCGCCTTTTTTTGTCATTGTGACGCCTTCGACTGCGCTACAATGTAGTTCCAATTGAATTTAAGTCAAATTAAAGACGTGACCACGACAAACACGATAACAGGAGCGGTTTAAATGCGCCTGCCGGTATCCGCCACATGCAAGCGCCTTTTTTGTCATTGTGACGTCTTCGATTGCACTAGAAAGACGTTCCAACTGAATTTCAGCCAAATTAAAGACGTCACCACAACAAACAGGAGAAAAAGCGGATTTAAATGCTCCAGCCGATCTCCGCCACATGCAAGCGCCTTTTATCATTCTGACGTCTTCGATTGAACTAGAAAGACGTTCCAAATGAATTTAAGCCAAATTAAAGACGTCACCACGACAAACACGAAAAAAGGAGCGGATTTAATGGCGCCTGCCGCTATCCGCCACATGCAAGCGCCTTTTTTGTCATTCTGACGTCTTCGATTGCACTTGAAAAAAGTACCAACTGAATTTAAGTAAAATTAAACACGTGACCAAGGCAAACACGAAAAAAGAAGCGGATGTAATGCTCCTGTCGCTATCCGCCACATGCAAGCGCCTTTTTGTCATTGTGACGTCTTCGATTGCACTAGAAAGACGTTCCAACTGAATTTAAGCCAAATTAAAGACGTCACCACGACAAACACGAAAAAAGAAGCGGATTTAAATGCTCCTGCGGCTATCCGCCACATGCAAGCGCCTTTTTTGTCATTGTGACGTCTTCGATTGCACTAGAAAGACGTTCCAACTGAATTTAAGCCAAATTAAAGACGTCACCACGACAAACACGAAAAAAGAAGCGGATTTAAATGCTCCTGCGGCTATCCGCCACATGCAAGCGCCTTTTTGTCATTGTGACGCCTTCGATTGCACTAGAAAGACGTTCCAACTGAATTTCAGCCAAATTAAAGACGTCACCTCAACAAACAGGAGAAAAGTGTATTTAAATGCTCCAGCCGATCTCCGCCACATGCAAGCGCCTTTTATCATTCTGACGTCTTCGATTGCACTAGAAAGACGTTCCAACTGAATTTCAGCCAAATTAAAGACGTGACCAAGGCAAACACGAAAAAAGAAGCGGATTTAATGGCGCCTGTCGCTATCCGCCACATGCAAGCGCCTTTGTCATTCTGACGTCTTCGATTGCACTTGAAAAAAGTACCAACTGAATTTAAGTAAAATTAAACACGTGACCAAGGCAAACACGAAAAAAGAAGCGGATGTAATGCTCCTGTCGCTATCCGCCACATGCAAGCGCCTTTTTTGTCATTGTGACGCCTACGATTGCACTAGAAAGACGTTCCAACTGAATTTCAGCCAAATTAAAGACGTCACCACAACAAACACGAAAAAAGAAGCGGATTTAAATGCTCCTGCCGGTATCCGCCACATGCAAGCGCCTTTTTTTGTCATTGTGACGCCTTCGACTGCGCTACAATGTTGTTCCAATTGAATTTAAGTCAAATTAAAGACGTCACCACGACAAACACGAAAAAAGAAGCGGATTTAAATGCTCCTGCGGCTATCCGCCACATGCAAGCGCCTTTTTGTCATTGTGACGCCTACGATTGCACTAGAAAGACGTTCCAACTGAATTTCAGCCAAATTAAAGACGTCACCACGACAAACACGAAAAAGAAGCGGATTTAAATGCTCCTGCGGCTATCCGCCACATGCAAGCGCCTTTTTGTCATTGTGACGTCTTCGATTGCACTAGAAAGAAGTTCCAACTGAATTTAAGCCAAATTTAAGACGTCACCACGACAAACACGAAGAAAGAAGCGGATTTAAATGCTCCTGCCGGTATCCGCCACATGCAAGCGCCTTTTTGTCATTGTGACGCCTTCGATTGCACTAGAAAGACGTTCCAACTGAATTTAAGCCAAATTAAAGACGTCACCACAACAAACAGGAGAAAAAGCGGATTTAAATGCTCCAGCCGATCTCCGCCACATGCAAGCGCCTTTTATCATTCTGACGTCTTCGATTGCACTAGAAAGACGTTCCAAATGAATTTAAGCCAAATTAAAGACGTCACCACGACAAACACGAAAAAGAAGCGGATTTAAATGCTCCTGCCGGTATCCGCCACATGGAAGCGCCTTTTTTTGTCATTGTGACGCCTTCGATTGCATAAAAAAGTAGTTCCAACTGAATTTCAGCCAAATTAAAGACGTCACCACGACGAACACGAAAAAAGGAGCGGATTTTGAATGCTCCTGCCGGTATCCGCCACATGGAAGCGCCTTTTTTGTCATTGTGACGCCTTCGATTGCACTAGAAAGACGTTCCAACTGAATTTCAGCCAAATTAAAGACGTCACCACGACAAACACGAAAAAAGAAGCGGATTTAAATGCGCCTGTCGGTATCCGCCACATGCAAGCGCCTTTATTGTCATTGTGACGTCTTCGATTGCACTAGAAAGACGTTCCAACTGAATTTCAGCCAAATTAAAGACGTCACCACGACAAACACGACAAAAGGAGCGGATTTAATGGCGCCTGCCGGTATCCGCCACATGGAAGCGCCTTTTTTGTCATTGTGACGCCTTCGACTGCGCTACAATGTAGTTCCAATGAATTTAAGTCAAATTGAAGACGTGACCACGACAAACACGAAAACAGGAGCGGATTTAAATGCGCCTGCCGCTATCCGCCACATGCAAGCGCCTTTTTTGTCATTCTGACGTCTTCGATTGCAGTAGAAAAACGTTCCAACTGAATTTCAGCCAAATTAAAGACGTCACCACAACAAACACGAAAAAAGAAGCGGATTTAAATGCGCCTGCCGCTATCCGCCACATGCAAGCGCCTTTGTCATTGTGACGTGTTCGATTGCACTAGAAAGACGTTCCAACTGAATTTAAGCCAAATTAAAGACGTCACCACGACAAACACGAAAAAAGAAGCGGATTTAAATGCGCCTGCCGGTATCCGCCACATGCAAGCGCCTTTTTTGTCATTGTGACGTCTTCGATTGCACTAGAAAGACATTCCAACTGAATTTAAGCTAAATTAAAGACGTCACCACGACAAACACGAAAAAAGGAGCGGATTTAAATGCTCCTGTCGCAATCCGCCACATGCAAGCGCCGTTGTCATTGTGACGCCTTCGATTGCACTAGAAAGACGTTCCAACTGAATTTAAGCCAAATTAAAGACGTCACCAGGACAAACACGAAAAATGAAGCGGATTTAAATGCTCCTGCCGGTATCCACCACATGCAAGCGCCTTTTTTGTCATTGTGACGCCTTCGATTGCACTAGAAAGACGTTCCAACTGAATTTCAGCCAAATTAAAGACGTCACCACGACAAACACGAAAAAAGAAGCGGATTTAAATGCGCCTGTCGGTATCCGCCACATGCAAGCGCCTTTATTGTCATTGTGACGCCTTCGATTGCACTAGAAAGACGTTCCAGCTGAATTTAAGCCAAATTAAAGACGTCACCACGACAAACACGAAAAAAAGGAGCGGATTTAAATGCTCCTGGCGGTATCCGCCACATGCAAGCGCCTTTTTGTCATTGTGACGCCTTCGACTGCACTAGAAAGACGTTCCAACTGAATTTAAGCCAAATTAAAGACGTCACCACGACAAACACGAAAAAAGAAGCGGATTTAAATGCGCCTGCCGGTATCCGCCACATGCAAGCGCCTTTTTTGTCATTGTGACGCCTTCGATTGCACTAGAAAGACGTTCCAACTGAATTTAAGTCAAATTAAAGACGTCACCACGACAAACACGAAAAAAGAAGCGGATTTAAATGCTCCTGTCGCAATCCGCCACATGCAAGTGCCTTTTTTGTCATTGTGACGCCTTCGATTGCATAAAAAGTAGTTCCAACTGAATTTCAGCCAAATTAAAGACGTCACCACGACGAACACGAAAAAAGGAGCGGATTTTAAATGCTCCTGCCGCTATCCGCCACATGGAAGCGCCTTTTTTTGTCATTGTGACGTCTTCGATTGCACTAGAAAGACGTTCCAACTGAATTTAAGCCAAATTAAAGACGTCACCACGACAAACACGAAAAAAGAAGCGGATTTAAATGCTCCTGCCGGTATCCGCCACATGCAAGCGCCTTTTTTGTCATTGTGACGTCTTCGATTGCACTAGAAAGACGTTCCAACTGAATTTCAGCCAAATTAAAGACGTCACCACGACAAACACGAAAAAAGGAGCGGATTTAATGGCGCCTGCCGGTATCCGCCACATGGAAGCGCCTTTTTTTGTCATTGTGACGCCTTCGACTGCGCTACAATGTAGTTCCAATTGAATTTAAGTCAAATTAAAGACGTGACCACGACAAACACGATAACAGGAGCGGTTTAAATGCGCCTGCCGGTATCCGCCACATGCAAGCGCCTTTTTGTCATTGTGACGTCTTCGATTGCACTAGAAAGACGTTCCAACTGAATTTCAGCCAAATTAAAGACGTCACCACAACAAACAGGAGAAAAAGCGGATTTAAATGCTCCAGCCGATCTCCGCCACATGCAAGCGCCTTTTATCATTCTGACGTCTTCGATTGCACTAGAAAGACGTTCCAAATGAATTTAAGCCAAATTAAAGACGTCACCACGACAAACACGAAAAAAGGAGCGGATTTAATGGCGCCTGCCGCTATCCGCCACATGCAAGCGCCTTTTTTGTCATTCTGACGTCTTCGATTGCACTTGAAAAAAGTACCAACTGAATTTAAGTAAAATTAAACACGTGACCAAGGCAAACACGAAAAAAGAAGCGGATGTAATGCTCCTGTCGCTATCCGCCACATGCAAGCGCCTTTGTCATTGTGACGTCTTCGATTGCACTAGAAAGACGTTCCAACTGAATTTAAGCCAAATTAAAGACGTCACCACGACAAACACGAAAAAAGAAGCGGATTTAAATGCTCCTGCGGCTATCCGCCACATGCAAGCGCCTTTTTGTCATTGTGACGTCTTCGATTGCACTAGAAAGACGTTCCAACTGAATTTAAGCCAAATTAAAGACGTCACCACGACAAACACGAAAAAAGAAGCGGATTTAAATGCTCCTGCGGCTATCCGCCACATGCAAGCGCCTTTTTGTCATTGTGACGCCTTCGATTGCACTAGAAAGACGTTCCAACTGAATTTCAGCCAAATTAAAGACGTCACCTCAACAAACAGGAGAAAAAGTGGATTTAAATGCTCCAGCCGATCTCCGCCACATGCAAGCGCCTTTTTATCATTCTGACGTCTTCGATTGCACTAGAAAGACGTTCCAAATGAATTTAAGCCAAATTAAAGACGTCACCACGACAAACACGAAAAAAGGAGCGGATTTAATGGCGCCTGCCGCTATCCGCCACATGCAAGCGCCTTTTTGTCATTCTGACGTCTTCGATTGCACTTGAAAAAAGTACCAACTGAATTTAAGTAAAATTAAACACGTGACCAAGGCAAACACGAAAAAAGAAGCGGATGTAATGCTCCTGTCGCTATCCGCCACATGCAAGCGCCTTTTTTGTCATTGTGACGCCTACGATTGCACTAGAAAGACGTTCCAACTGAATTTCAGCCAAATTAAAGACGTCACCACGACAAACACGAAAAAAGAAGCGGATTTAAATGCTCCTGCCGGTATCCGCCACATGCAAGCGCCTTTTTTGTCATTGTGACGCCTTCGACTGCACTACAATGTAGTTCCAATTGAATTTAAGTCAAATTAAAGACGTCACCACGACAAACACGAAAAAAGAAGCGGATTTAAATGCTCCTGCCGCTATCCGCCACATGCAAGCGCCTTTTTGTCATTGTGACGCCTTCGATTGCACTAGAAAGACGTTCCAACTGAATTTCAGCCAAATTAAAGACGTCACCACGACAAACACGAAAAAAGAAGCGGATTTAAATGCTCCTGCGGCTATCCGCCACATGAAAGAGCCTTCTGTGTCATCGTCACGCATTCAATTGCACTAGAAAGAAGTTCCAACTGAATTTCAACCAAATTAACGACGTCACCACGACAAACATGAAAGAAAAGAAGCGGATTTAAATGCTCCTGCCGGTATCCGCCACATGCAAGCGCCTTTTTGTCATTGTGACGCCTTCGATTGCACTAGAAAGACGTTCCAACTGAATTTAAGCCAAATTAAAGACGTCACCACGACAAACACGAAAAAAGAGCGGATTTAAATGCTCCTGCCGCTATCCGCCACATGCAAGCGCCTTTTTTGTCATTGTGACGCCTTCGATTGCACTAGAAAGACGTTCCAACTGAATTTAAGCCAAATTAAAGACGTCACCACGACAAACACGAAAAAAGAAGCGGATTTAAATGCTCCTGCCGGTATCCGCCACATGCAAGCGCCTTTTTTTGTCATTGTGACGCCTTCGATTGCACTAGAAAAGTAGTTCCAACTGAATTTCAGCCAAATTAAAGACGTCACCAAGACAAACACGAAAACAGGAGCGGATGTAATGCTCCTGCCGGTATCCGCCACATGCAAGCGCCTTTTTTTGTCATTGTGACGTCTTCGATTGCACTAGAAAGACGTTCCAACTGAATTTCAGCCAAATTAAAGACGTCACCACGACAAACACGAAAAAAGGAGCGGATTTAAATGCGCCTGCCGGTATCCGCCACATGCAAGCGCCTTTTTTGTCATTGTGACGCCTTCGACTGCGCTACAATGTAGTTCCAACTGAATTTAAGTCAAATTAAAGACGTCACCACGACAAACACGAAAAAGAGCGGATTTAAATGCGCCTGCCGCTATCCGCCACATGCAAGTGCCTTTTTTGTCATTGTGACGTCTTCGATTGCACTAGAAAGACGTTCCAACTGAATTTCAGCCAAATTAAAGACGTCACCACGACAAACACGAAAAAGGAGCGGATTTAAAGGGCGCCTGCCGGTATCCGCCACATGGAAGCGCCTTTTTTTGTCATTGTGACGCCTTCGACTGCGCTACAAAGTAGTTCCAACTGAAATTTAAGTCAAATTAAAGACGTGACCACGACAAACACGAAAACAGGAGCGGATTTAAATGCTCCTGCCGCTATCCGCCACATGCAAGCGCCTTTTTTGTCATTGTGACGTCTTCGATTGCACTAGAAAGACGTTCCAACTGAATTTCAGCCAAATTAAAGACGTCACCACAACAAACAGGAGAAAAAGCGGATTTAAATGCTCCAGCCGATCTCCGCCACATGCAAGCGCCTTTTATCATTCTGACGTCTTCGATTGCACTAGAAAGACGTTCCAAATGAATTTAAGCCAAATTAAAGACGTCACCACGACAAACACGAAAAAAGGAGCGGATTTAAATGGCGCCTGCCGCTATCCGCCACATGCAAGCGCCTTTTTTGTCATTCTGACGTCTTCGATTGCACTAGTAAAAAGTACCAACTGAATTTAAGTCAAAATTAAACACGTGACCACGCAAACACGAAAAAAGAAGCGGATGTAATGCTCCTGTCGCTATCCGCCACATGCAAGCGCCTTTGTCATTGTGACGTCTTCGATTGCACTAGAAAGACGTTCCAACTGAATTTAAGCCAAATTAAAGACGTCACCACGACAAACACGAAAAAAGAAGCGGATTTAAATGCTCCTGCGGCTATCCGCCACATGCAAGCGCCTTTTTGTCATTGTGACGTCTTCGATTGCACTAGAAAGACGTTCCAACTGAATTTCAGCCAAATTAAAGACGTCACCACGACAAACACGAAAAAAGAAGCGGATTTAAATGCTCCTGCGGTATCCGCCACATGCAAGCGCCTTTTTGTCATTGTGACGCCTTCGATTGCACTAGAAAGACGTTCCAACTGAATTTCAGCCAAATTAAAGACGTCACCACAACAAACAGGAGAAAAAGAGCGGATTTAAATGCTCCAGCCGATCTCCGCCACATGCAAGCGCCTTTTTATCATTCTGACGTCTTCGATTGCACTAGAAAGACGTTCCAAATGAATTTAAGCCAAATTAAAGACGTCACCACGACAAACACGAAAAAAGGAGCGGATTTAATGGCGCCTGCCGCTATCCGCCACATGCAAGCGCCTTTTTTGTCATTCTGACGTCTTCGATTGCACTTGAAAAAAGTACCAACTGAATTTAAGCCAAATTAAAGACGTCACCACGACAAACACGAAAAAAGAAGCGGATGTAATGCTCCTGTCGCTATCCGCCACATGCAAGCGCCTTTTTTGTCATTGTGACGCCTTCGATTGCACTAGAAAGACGTTCCAACTGAATTTCAGCCAAATTAAAGACGTCACCACGACAAACACGAAAAAAGAAGCGGATTTAAATGCTCCTGCCGGTATCCGCCACATGCAAGCGCCTTTTTTGTCATTGTGACGCCTTCGATTGCACTAGAAAGACGTTCCAACTGAATTTAAGCCAAATTAAAGACGTCACCACGACAAACACGAAAAAAGAAGCGGATTTAAATGCTCCTGCGGCTATCCGCCACATGCAAGCGCCTTTTTGTCATTGTGACGCCTTCGATTGCACTAGAAAGACGTTCCAACTGAATTTCAGCCAAATTAAAGACGTCACCACGACAAACACGAAAAAAGAAGCGGATTTAAATGCTCCTGCGGCTATCCGCCACATGCAAGCGCCTTTTTGTCATTGTGACGTCTTCGATTGCACTAGAAAGAAGTTCCAACTGAATTTAAGCCAAATTTAAGACGTCACCACGACAAACACGAAGAAAGAAGCGGATTTAAATGCTCCTGCCGGTATCCGCCACATGCAAGCGCCTTTTTGTCATTGTGACGCCTTCGATTGCACTAGAAAGACGTTCCAACTGAATTTAAGCCAAATTAAAGACGTCACCACGACAAACACGAAAAAAGAAGCGGATTTAAATGCTCCTGCCGGTATCCGCCACATGCAAGCGCCTTTTTTGTCATTGTGACGTCTTCGATTGCACTAGAAAGACGTTCCAAACTGAATTTAAGCCAAATTAAAGACGTCACCACGACAAACACGAAAAAAGAAGCGGATTTAAATGCTCCTGCCGCTATCCGCCACATGCAAGCGCCTTTTTTTGTCATTGTGACGCCTTCGATTGCATAAAAAGTAGTTCCAACTGAATTTCAGCCAAATTAAAGACGTCACCACGACGAAACACGAAAAAAGGAGCGGATTTAAATGCTCCTGCCGGTATCCGCCACATGGAAGCGCCTTTTTTTGTCATTGTGACGTCTTCGATTGCACTAGAAAGACGTTCCAACTGAATTTCAGCCAAATTAAAGACGTCACCACGACAAACACGAAAAAAGGAGCGGATTTAATGCGCCTGCCGGTATCCGCCACATGGAAGCGCCTTTTTTTGTCATTGTGACGCCTTCGACTGCGCTACAATGTAGTTCCAATTGAATTTAAGTCAAATTAAGACGTGACCACGACAAACACGAAAAAAGGAGCGGATTTAAATGCGCCTGCCGCTATCCGCCACATGCAAGCGCCTTTTTTGTCATTCTGACGTCTTCGATTGCAGTAGAAAGACGTTCCAACTGAATTTCAGCCAAATTAAAGACGTCACCACAACAAACACGAAAAAAGAAGCGGATTTAAATGCGCCTGCCGGTATCCGCCACATGCAAGCGCCTTTTTGTCATTGTGACGTCTTCGATTGCACTAGAAAGACGTTCCAACTGAATTTAAGCCAAATTAAAGACGTCACCACGACAAACACGAAAAAAGAAGCGGATTTAAATGCGCCTGCCGGTATCCGCCACATGCAAGCGCCTTTTTTGTCATTGTGACGTCTTCGATTGCACTAGAAAGACGTTCCAACTGAATTTAAGCCAAATTAAAGACGTCACCACGACAAACACGAAAAAAGGAGCGGATTTAAATGCTCCTGTCGCTATCCGCCACATGCAAGCGCCTTTTTGTCATTGTGACGCCTTCGATTGCACTAGAAAGACGTTCCAACTGAATTTAAGCCAAATTAAAGACGTCACCACGACAAACACGAAAAAAGAAGCGGATTTAAATGCTCCTGCCGGTATCCGCCACATGCAAGCGCCTTTTTTGTCA
Source organism: Colossoma macropomum (assembly GCF_904425465.1). NCBI lineage: Eukaryota > Metazoa > Chordata > Actinopteri > Characiformes > Serrasalmidae > Colossoma > Colossoma macropomum. The sequence continues at coordinate 33,708 of NW_023495874.1, read as the reverse complement.
TTGTGACGCCTTCGATTGCACTAGAAAGACGTTCCAACTGAATTTAAGCCAAATTAAAGACGTCACCACGACAAACACGAAAAAAGAAGCGGATTTAAATGCTCCTGCCGGTATCCGCCACATGCAAGCGCCTTTTTTGTCATTGTGACGCCTTCGATTGCACTAGAAAGACGTTCCAACTGAATTTAAGCCAAATTAAAGACGTCACCACGACAAACACGAAAAAAGAAGCGGATTTAAATGCGCCTGCGGCTATCCGCCACATGCAAGCGCCTTTTTGTCATTGTGACGCCTTCGATTGCACTAGAAAGACGTTCCAACTGAATTTAAGCCAAATTAAAGACGTCACCACGACAAACACGAAAAAAGAAGCGGATTTAAATGCTCCTGCCGCTATCCGCCACATGCAAGCGCCTTTTTTTGTCATTGTGACGCCTTCGATTGCACTAGAAAGACGTTCCAACTGAATTTCAGCCAAATTAAAGACGTCACCACGACAAACACGAAAAAAGAAGCGGATTTAAATGCGCCTGCCGGTATCCGCCACATGCAAGCGCCTTTTTTGTCATTGTGACGCCTTCGATTGCACTAGAAAGACGTTCCAACTGAATTTAAGCCAAATTAAAGACGTCACCACGACAAACACGAAAAAAGAAGCGGATTTAAATGCTCCTGTCGCAATCCGCCACATGCAAGCGCCTTTTTTGTCATTGTGACGCCTTCGATTGCATAAAATGTAGTTCCAACTGAATTTCAGCCAAATTAAAGACGTCACCACGACAAACACGAAAAAAGGAGCGGTTTTAAACGGTCCTGCCGGTATCCGCCACATGGAAGCGCCTTTTTTGTCATTGTGACGTCTTCGATTGCACTAGAAAGACGTTCCAACTGAATTTCAGCCAAATTAAAGACGTCACCACGACAAACACGAAAAAAGGAGCGGATTTAATGGCGCCTGCCGGTATCCGCCACATGGAAGCGCCTTTTTTTGTCATTGTGACGCCTTCGACTGCGCTACAATGTAGTTCCAATTGAATTTAAGTCAAATTAAAGACGTCACCACGACAAACACGAAAAACAGGAGCGGATTTAAATGCGCCTGCCGCTATCCGCCACATGCAAGCGCCTTTTTTGTCATTCTGACGTCTTCGATTGCAGTAGAAAGACGTTCCAACTGAATTTCAGCCAAATTAAAGACGTCACCACAACAAACACGAAAAAAGAAGCGGATTTAAATGCGCCTGCCGGTATCCGCCACATGCAAGCGCCTTTTTTTGTCATTGTGACGTCTTCGATTGCACTAGAAAGACGTTCCAACTGAATTTAAGCCAAATTAAAGACGTCACCACGACAAACACGAAAAAGAAGCGGATTTAAATGCTCCTGCCGGTATCCGCCACATGCAAGCGCCTTTTTTGTCATTGTGACGCCTTCGATTGCACTAGAAAGACGTTCCAACTGAATTTCAGCCAAATTAAAGACGTCACCACGACAAACACGAAAAAAGAGCGGATTTAAATGCTCCTGCCGGTATCCGCCACATGCAAGCGCCTTTTTTGTCATTGTGACGCCTTCGATTGCACTAGAAAGACGTTCCAACTGAATTTAAGCCAAATTAAAGACGTCACCACGACAAACACGAAAAAAGAACGGATTTAATTGCGCCTGCCGCTATCCGCCACATGCAAGCGCCTTTTTTGTCATTGTGACGTCTTCGATTGCACTAGAAAGACGTTCCAACTGAATTTCAGCCAAATTAAAGACGTCACCACGACAAACACGAAAAAAGAAGCGGATTTAAATGCTCCTGCCGGTATCCGCCACATGCAAGCGCCTTTTTTGTCATTGTGACGTCTTCGATTGCACTAGAAAGACGTTCCAACTGAATTTAAGTCAAATTAAAGACGTCACCACGACAAACACGAAAAAAGAAGCGGATTTAAATGCTCCTGTCGGTATCCGCCACATGCAAGTGCCTTTTTTTCGTCATTGTGACGCCTTCGATTGCACTAAAAAAGTAGTTCCAACTGAATTTCAGCCAAATTAAAGACGTCACCACGACAAACACGAAAAAAGGAGCGGTTTAAATGCTCCTGCCGGTATCCGCCACATGGAAGCGCCTTTTTTTGTCATTGTGACGTCTTCGATTGCACTAGAAAGACGTTCCAACTGAATTTCAGCCAAATTAAAGACGTCACCACGACAAACACGAAAAAAGGAGCGGATTTAAATGGCGCCTGCCGGTATCCGCCACATGGAAGCGCCTTTTTTTGTCATTGTGACGCCTTCGACTGCGCTACAATGTAGTTCCAATTGAATATAAGTCAAATTGAAGACGTGACCACGACAAACACGAAAACAGGAGCGGATTTAAATGCGCCTGCCGCTATCCGCCACATGCAAGCGCCTTTTTTGTCATTCTGACGTCTTCGATTGCAGTAGAAAGACGTTCCAACTGAATTTCAGCCAAATTAAAGACGTCACCACAACAAACACGAAAAAAGAAGCGGATTTAAATGCTCCTGCGGCTATCCGCCACATGCAAGCGCCTTTGTCATTGTGACGTCTTCGATTGCACTAGAAAGACGTTCCAACTGAATTTAAGCCAAATTAAAGACGTCACCACGACAAACACGAAAAAAGAAGCGGATTTAAATGCGCCTGCCGGTATCCGCCACATGCAAGCGCCTTTTTTGTCATTGTGACGTCTTCGATTGCACTAGAAAGACGTTCCAACTGAATTTAAGCTAAATTAAAGACGTCACCACGACAAACACGAAAAAAGGAGCGGATTTAAATGCTCCTGTCGCAATCCGCCACATGCAAGCGCCGTTGTCATTGTGACGCCTTCGATTGCACTAGAAAGACGTTCCAACTGAATTTAAGCCAAATTAAAGACGTCACCACGACAAACACGAAAAAGAAGCGGATTTAAATGCTCCTGCCGGTATCCGCCACATGCAAGCGCCTTTTTTGTCATTGTGACGCCTTCGATTGCACTAGAAAGACGTTCCAACTGAATTTCAGCCAAATTAAAGACGTCACCACGACAAACACGAAAAAAGAAGCGGATTTAAATGCGCCTGCGGTATCCGCCACATGCAAGCGACTTTTTTGTCATTGTGACGCTTCGATTGCACTAGAAAGACGTTCCAACTGAATTTAAGCCAAATTAAAGACGTCACCACGACAAACACGAAAAAAGGAGCGGATTTAAATGCGCCTGCGGTATCCGCCACATGCAAGCGCCTTTTTGTCATTGTGACGCCTTCGACTGCACTAGAAAGACGTTCCAACTGAATTTAAGCCAAATTAAAGACGTCACCACGACAAACACGAAAAAAGAAGCGGATTTAAATGCGCCTGCCGGTATCCGCCACATGCAAGCGCCTTTTTTGTCATTGTGACGCCTTCGATTGCACTACAAAGACGTTCCAACTGAATTTAAGTCAAATTAAACACGTCACCACGACAAACATGGAAAAGAAGCGGATTTAAATGCTCCTGCCGCTATCCGCCACATGCAAGCGCCTTTTTTTGTCATTGTGACGCCTTCGATTGGACTACAAAGTAGTTCCAGCTGAATTTCAGCCAAATTAAAGACGTCACCACGACAAACACGAAAAAAGGAGCGGATTTAAATGCTCCTGCCGCTATCCGCCACATGCAAGCGCCTTTTTTTGTCATTGTGACGTCTTCGATTGCACTAGAAAGACGTTCCAACTGAATTTAAGCCAAATTAAAGACGTCACCACGACAAACACGAAAAAAGAAGCGGATTTAAATGCTCCTGCCGGTATCCGCCACATGCAAGCGCCTTTTTTGTCATTGTGACGTCTTCGATTGCACTAGAAAGACGTTCCAACTGAATTTCAGCCAAATTAAAGACGTCACCACGACAAACACGAAAAAAGGAGCGGATTTAATGGCGCCTGCCGGTATCCGCCACATGGAAGCGCCTTTTTTTGTCATTGTGACGCCTTCGACTGCGCTACAATGTAGTTCCAATTGAATTTAAGTCAAATTAAAGACGTGACCACGACAAACACGATAAACAGGAGCGGTTTAAATGCGCCTGCCGGTATCCGCCACATGCAAGCGCCTTTTTGTCATTGTGACGTCTTCGATTGCACTAGAAAGACGTTCCAACTGAATTTCAGCCAAATTAAAGACGTCACCACAACAAACAGGAGAAAAAGCGGATTTAAATGCTCCAGCCGATCTCCGCCACATGCAAGCGCCTTTTATCATTCTGACGTCTTCGATTGCACTAGAAAGACGTTCCAAATGAATTTAAGCCAAATTAAAGACGTCACCACGACAAACACGAAAAAAGGAGCGGATTTAATGGCGCCTGCCGCTATCCGCCACATGCAAGCGCCTTTTTTGTCATTCTGACGTCTTCGATTGCACTTGAAAAAAGTACCAACTGAATTTAAGTAAAATTAAACACGTGACCAAGGCAAACACGAAAAAAGAAGCGGATGTAATGCTCCTGTCGCTATCCGCCACATGCAAGCGCCTTTTTGTCATTGTGACGTCTTCGATTGCACTAGAAAGACGTTCCAACTGAATTTAAGCCAAATTAAAGACGTCACCACGACAAACACGAAAAAAGAAGCGGATTTAAATGCTCCTGCGGCTATCCGCCACATGCAAGCGCCTTTTTGTCATTGTGACGTCTTCGATTGCACTAGAAAGACGTTCCAACTGAATTTCAGCCAAATTAAAGACGTCACCACGACAAACACGAAAAAAGAAGCGGATTTAAATGCTCCTGCGGCTATCCGCCACATGCAAGCGCCTTTTTGTCATTGTGACGCCTTCGATTGCACTAGAAAGACGTTCCAACTGAATTTCAGCCAAATTAAAGACGTCACCACAACAAACACGAAAAAAAGCGGATTTAAATGCTCCAGCCGATCTCCGCCACATGCAAGCGCCTTTTTATCATTCTGACGTCTTCGATTGCACTAGAAAGACGTTCCAAATGAATTTAAGCCAAATTAAAGACGTCACCACGACAAACACGAAAAAAGGAGCGGATTTAATGGCGCCTGCCGCTATCCGCCACATGCAAGCGCCTTTTTTGTCATTCTGACGTCTTCGATTGCACTAGAAAGAAGTTCCAACTGAATTTAAGTCAAATTAAAGACGTCACCACGACAAACACGAAAAAAGAAGCGGATTTAATGCTCCTGTCGCTATCCGCCACATGCAAGCGCCTTTTTTGTCATTGTGACGCCTTCGATTGCACTAGAAAGACGTTCCAACTGAATTTCAGCCAAATTAAAGACGTCACCACGACAAACACGAAAAAAGAAGCGGATTTAAATGCTCCTGCCGGTATCCGCCACATGCAAGCGCCTTTTTTTGTCATTGTGACGCCTTCGACTGCGCTACAAGTAGTTCCAACTGAATTTAAGTCAAATTAAAGACGTCACCACGACAAACACGAAAAAAGAAGCGGATTTAAATGCTCCTGCGGCTATCCGCCACATGCAAGCGCCTTTTTGTCATTGTGACGCCTTCGATTGCACTAGAAAGACGTTCCAACTGAATTTCAGCCAAATTAAAGACGTCACCACGACAAACACGAAAAAAGAAGCGGATTTAAATGCTCCTGCGGCTATCCGCCACATGCAAGCGCCTTTTTGTCATTGTGACGTCTTCGATTGCACTAGAAAGAAGTTCCAACTGAATTTAAGCCAAATTAAAGACGTCACCACGACAAACACGAAAAAAGAAGCGGATTTAAATGCTCCTGCGGCTATCCGCCACATGCAAGCGCCTTTTTGTCATTGTGACGCCTTCGATTGCACTAGAAAGACGTTCCAACTGAATTTAAGCCAAATTAAAGACGTCACCACAACAAACAGGAGAAAAAGCGGATTTAAATGCTCCAGCCGATCTCCGCCACATGCAAGCGCCTTTTATCATTCTGACGTCTTCGATTGCACTAGAAAGACGTTCCAAATGAATTTAAGCCAAATTAAAGACGTCACCACGACAAACACGAAAAAAGAAGCGGATTTAAATGCTCCTGCCGGTATCCGCCACATGCAAGCGCCTTTTTTGTCATTGTGACGCCTTCGATTGCACTACAAAGTAGTTCCAGCTGAATTTCAGCCAAATTAAAGACGTCACCACGACAAACACGAAAAAAGGAGCGGATTTAAATGCTCCTGCCGGTATCCGCCACATGCAAGCGCCTTTTTTGTCATTGTGACGTCTTCGATTGCACTAGAAAGACGTTCCAACTGAATTTCAGCCAAATTAAAGACGTCACCACGACAAACACGAAAAAAGGAGCGGATTTAAATGGCGCCTGCCGGTATCCGCCACATGCAAGCGCCTTTTTTTGTCATTGTGACGCCTTCGACTGCACTACAAGTAGTTCCAACTGAATTTAAGTCAAATTAAAGACGTCACCACGACAAACACGAAAAAAGGAGCGGATTTAAATGCGCCTGCCGCTATCCGCCACATGCAAGCGCCTTTTTTGTCATTGTGACGTCTTCGATTGCACTAGAAAGACGTTCCAACTGAATTTCAGCCAAATTAAAGACGTCACCACGACAAACACGAAAAAAGAAGCGGATTTAAATGCGCCTGCCGCTATCCGCCACATGCAAGCGCCTTTTTGTCATTGTGACGTCTTCGATTGCACTAGAAAGACGTTCCAACTGAATTTAAGCCAAATTAAAGACGTCACCACGACAAACACGAAAAAAGAAGCGGATTTAAATGCTCCTGCCGCTATCCGCCACATGCAAGCGCCTTTTTGTCATTGTGACGCCTTCGATTGCACTAGAAAGACGTTCCAACTGAATTTAAGCCAAATTAAAGACGTCACCACGACAAACACGAAAAAAGAAGCGGATTTAAATGCTCCTGCCGGTATCCGCCACATGCAAGCGCCTTTTTTGTCATTGTGACGCCTTCGATTGCACTAGAAAGACGTTCCAACTGAATTTAAGCCAAATTAAAGACGTCACCACGACAAACACGAAAAAGAAGCGGATTTAAATGCTCCTGCCGGTATCCGCCACATGCAAGCGCCTTTTTTGTCATTGTGACGCCTTCGATTGCACTAGAAAGACGTTCCAACTGAATTTCAGCCAAATTAAAGACGTCACCACGACAAACACGAAAAAAGAAGCGGATTTAAATGCGCCTGCCGGTATCCGCCACATGCAAGCGCCTTTTTGTCATTGTGACGCCTTCGATTGCACTAGAAAGACGTTCCAACTGAATTTAAGCCAAATTAAAGACGTCACCACGACAAACACGAAAAAAGGAGCGGATTTAAATGCGCCTGCCGGTATCCGCCACATGCAAGCGCCTTTTTTGTCATTGTGACGTCTTCGATTGCACTAGAAAGACGTTCCAACTGAATTTAAGCCAAATTAAAGACGTCACCACGACAAACACGAAAAAAGAAGCGGATTTAATGCTCCTGTCGCAATCCGCCACATGCAAGTGCCTTTTTTTGTCATTGTGACGCCTTCGATTGCACTAAAAAGTAGTTCCAACTGAATTTCAGCCAAATTAAAGACGTCACCACGACAAACACGAAAAAAGGAGCGGATTTTAAATGCTCCTGCCGCTATCCGCCACATGGAAGCGCCTTTTTTGTCATTGTGACGTCTTCGATTGCACTAGAAAGACGTTCCAACTGAATTTCAGCCAAATTAAAGACGTCACCACGACAAACACGAAAAAAGAAGCGGATTTAATGGCGCCTGCCGGTATCCGCCACATGGAAGCGCCTTTTTTTGTCATTGTGACGCCTTCGACTGCGCTACAATGTAGTTCCAATTGAATTTAAGTCAAATTAAAGACGTGACCACGGCAAACACGAAAAAGAAGCGAATTTAAATGCGCCTGCCGCTATCCGCCACATGCAAGCGCCTTTTTGGTCGTTGTGACGTCTTCGATTGCACTAGAAAGACGTTCCAACTGAATTTCAGCCAAATTAAAGACGTCACCACGACAAACACGAAAAAAGGAGCGGATTTAATGGCGCCTGCCGGTATCCGCCACATGGAAGCGCCTTTTTTTGTCATTGTGACGCCTTCGACTGCGCTACAATGTAGTTCCAATGAATTTAAGTCAAATTAAAGACGTCACCACGACAAACACGAAAAAAGGAGCGGATTTAAATGCGCCTGCCGCTATCCGCCACATGCAAGCGCCTTTTTTGTCATTCTGACGTCTTCGATTGCAGTAGAAAGACGTTCCAACTGAATTTCAGCCAAATTAAAGACGTCACCACAGACAAACACGAAAAAAGAAGCGGATTTAAATGCGCCTGCCGGTATCCGCCACATGCAAGCGCCTTTTTTTGTCATTGTGACGTCTTCGATTGCACTAGAAAGACGTTCCAACTGAATTTAAGCCAAATTAAAGACGTCACCACGACAAACACGAAAAAAGAAGCGGATTTAAATGCTCCTGCCGGTATCCGCCACATGCAAGCGCCTTTTTTGTCATTGTGACGCCTTCGATTGCACTAGAAAAGACGTTCCAACTGAATTTCAGCCAAATTAAAGACGTCACCACGACAAACACGAAAAAAGGAGCGGATTTAAATGCTCCTGCCGGTATCCGCCACATGCAAGCGCCTTTTTTGTCATTGTGACGCCTTCGATTGCACTAGAAAGAGTTCCAACTGAATTTAAGCCAAATTAAAGACGTCACCACGACAAACACGAAAAAGGAGCGGATTTAAATGCTCCTGCCGCTATCCGCCACATGCAAGCGCCTTTTTTGTCATTGTGACGTCTTCGATTGCACTAGAAAGACGTTCCAACTGAATTTCAGCCAAATTAAAGACGTCACCACAACAAACACGAAAAAAGAAGCGGATTTAAATGCGCCTGCCGGTATCCGCCACATGCAAGCGCTTTTTTTGTCATTGTGACGTCTTCGATTGCACTAGAAAGACGTTCCAACTGAATTTAAGTCAAATTAACGACGTCACCACGACAAACACGAAAAAAGAAGCGGATTTAAATGCTCCTGTCGCAATCCGCCACATGCAAGTGCCTTTTTTCGTCATTGTGACGCCTTCGATTGCATAAAAAAGTAGTTCCAACTGAATTTCAGCCAAATTAAAGACGTCACCACGACGAACACGAAAAAAGGAGCGGTTTTTGAAATGCTCCTGCCGGTATCCGCCACATGGAAGCGCCTTTTTTTGTCATTGTGACGTCTTCGATTGCACTAGAAAGACGTTCCAACTGAATTTAAGCCAAATTAAAGACGTCACCACGACAAACACGACAAAAGGAGCGGATTTAATGGCGCCTGCCGGTATCCGCCACATGGAAGCGCCTTTTTTTGTCATTGTGACGCCTTCGACTGCGCTACAATGTAGTTCCAATTGAATATAAGTCAAATTGAAGACGTGACCACGACAAACACGAAAACAGGAGCGGATTTAAATGCGCCTGCCGCTATCCGCCACATGCAAGCGCCTTTTTTGTCATTCTGACGTCTTCGATTGCAGTAGAAAAACGTTCCAACTGAATTTCAGCCAAATTAAAGACGTCACCACAACAAACACGAAAAAAGAAGCGGATTTAAATGCTCCTGCCGCTATCCGCCACATGCAAGCGCCTTTTATCATTGTGACGTCTTCGATTGCACTAGAAAGACGTTCCAACTGAATTTAAGCCAAATTAAAGACGTCACCACGACAAACACGAAAAAAGAAGCGGATTTAAATGCGCCTGCCGGTATCCGCCACATGCAAGCGCCTTTTTTGTCATTGTGACGTCTTCGATTGCACTAGAAAGACATTCCAACTGAATTTAAGCTAAATTAAAGACGTCACCACGACAAACACGAAAAAAGGAGCGGATTTAAATGCTCCTGTCGCAATCCGCCACATGCAAGCGCCGTTGTCATTGTGACGCCTTCGATTGCACTAGAAAGACGTTCCAACTGAATTTAAGCCAAATTAAAGACGTCACCACGACAAACACGAAAAATGAAGCGGATTTAAATGCTCCTGCCGGTATCCGCCACATGCAAGCGCCTTTTTTGTCATTGTGACGCCTTCGATTGCACTAGAAAGACGTTCCAACTGAATTTCAGCCAAATTAAAGACGTCACCACGACAAACACGAAAAAAGAAGCGGATTTAAATGCGCCTGTCGGTATCCGCCACATGCAAGCGCCTTTATTGTCATTGTGACGCCTTCGATTGCACTAGAAAGACGTTCCAACTGAATTTAAGCCAAATTAAAGACGTCACCACGACAAACACGAAAAAAAGGAGCGGATTTAAATGCTCCTGGCGGTATCCGCCACATGCAAGCGCCTTTATTGTCATTGTGACGCCTTCGACTGCACTAGAAAGACGTTCCAACTGAATTTAAGCCAAATTAAAGACGTCACCACGACAAACACGAAAAAAGAAGCGGATTTAAATGCGCCTGCCGGTATCCGCCACATGCAAGCGCCTTTTTTTGTCATTGTGACGCCTTCGATTGCACTAGAAAGACGTTCCAACTGAATTTAAGTCAAATTAAAGACGTCACCACGACAAACACGAAAAAAGAAGCGGATTTAAATGCTCCTGTCGCAATCCGCCACATGCAAGTGCCTTTTTTGTCATTGTGACGCCTTCGATTGCATAAAAAGTAGTTCCAACTGAATTTCAGCCAAATTAAAGACGTCACCACGACGAACACGAAAAAAGGAGCGGTTTTAAATGCTCCTGCCGCTATCCGCCACATGGAAGCGCCTTTTTTTGTCATTGTGACGTCTTCGATTGCACTAGAAAGACGTTCCAACTGAATTTAAGCCAAATTAAAGACGTCACCACGACAAACACGAAAAAAGAAGCGGATTTAAATGCTCCTGCCGGTATCCGCCACATGCAAGCGCCTTTTTTGTCATTGTGACGTCTTCGATTGCACTAGAAAGACGTTCCAACTGAATTTCAGCCAAATTAAAGACGTCACCACGACAAACACGAAAAAAGGAGCGGATTTAATGGCGCCTGCCGGTATCCGCCACATGGAAGCGCCTTTTTTTGTCATTGTGACGCCTTCGACTGCGCTACAATGTAGTTCCAATTGAATTTAAGTCAAATTAAAGACGTGACCACGACAAACACGATAAACAGGAGCGGTTTAAATGCGCCTGCCGGTATCCGCCACATGCAAGCGCCTTTTTGTCATTGTGACGTCTTCGATTGCACTAGAAAGACGTTCCAACTGAATTTCAGCCAAATTAAAGACGTCACCACAACAAACAGGAGAAAAAGCGGATTTAAATGCTCCAGCCGATCTCCGCCACATGCAAGCGCCTTTTATCATTCTGACGTCTTCGATTGCACTAGAAAGACGTTCCAAATGAATTTAAGCCAAATTAAAGACGTCACCACGACAAACACGAAAAAAGGAGCGGATTTAATGGCGCCTGCCGCTATCCGCCACATGCAAGCGCCTTTTTTGTCATTGTGACGTCTTCGATTGCACTTGAAAAAAGTACCAACTGAATTTAAGTAAAATTAAACACGTGACCAAGGCAAACACGAAAAAAGAAGCGGATGTAATGCTCCTGTCGCTATCCGCCACATGCAAGCGCCTTTTTGTCATTGTGACGTCTTCGATTGCACTAGAAAGACGTTCCAACTGAATTTAAGCCAAATTAAAGACGTCACCACGACAAACACGAAAAAAGAAGCGGATTTAAATGCTCCTGCGGCTATCCGCCACATGCAAGCGCCTTTTTGTCATTGTGACGTCTTCGATTGCACTAGAAAGACGTTCCAACTGAATTTAAGCCAAAATTAAAGACGTCACCACGACAAACACGAAAAAAGAAGCGGATTTAAATGCTCCTGCGGCTATCCGCCACATGCAAGCGCCTTTTTGTCATTGTGACGTCTTCGATTGCACTAGAAAGACGTTCCAACTGAATTTCAGCCAAATTAAAGACGTCACCACAACAAACAGGAGAAAAAGCGGATTTAAATGCTCCAGCCGATCTCCGCCACATGCAAGCGCCTTTTATCATTCTGACGTCTTCGATTGCACTAGAAAGACGTTCCAAATGAATTTAAGCCAAATTAAAGACGTCACCACGACAAACACGAAAAAAGGAGCGGATTTAATGGCGCCTGCCGCTATCCGCCACATGCAAGCGCCTTTTTTGTCATTCTGACGTCTTCGATTGCACTTGAAAAAAGTACCAACTGAATTTAAGTAAAATTAAACACGTGACCAAGGCAAACACGAAAAAAGAAGCGGATGTAATGCTCCTGTCGCTATCCGCCACATGCAAGCGCCTTTTTTGTCATTGTGACGCCTACGATTGCACTAGAAAGACGTTCCAACTGAATTTCAGCCAAATTAAAGACGTCACCACGACAAACACGAAAAAAGAAGCGGATTTAAATGCGCCTGCCGGTATCCGCCACATGCAAGAGCCTTTTTTGTCATTGTGACGCCTTCGACTGCACTACAATATAGTTCCAACTGAATTTAAGTCAAATTAAAGACGTCACCACGACAAACACGAAAAAAGAAGCGGATTTAAATGCTCCTGCGGCTATCCGCCACATGCAAGCGCCTTTTTGTCATTGTGACGTCTTCGATTGCACTAGAAAGACGTTCCAACTGAATTTCAGCCAAATTAAAGACGTCACCACGACAAACACGAAAAAAGAAGCGGATTTAAATGCTCCTGCGGCTATCCGCCACATGCAAGCGCCTTTTTTGTCATTGTGACGTCTTCGATTGCACTAGAAAGAAGTTCCAACTGAATTTAAGCCAAATTTAAGACGTCACCACGACAAACACGAAGAAAGAAGCGGATTTAAATGCTCCTGCGGCTATCCGCCACATGCAAGCGCCTTTTTGTCATTGTGACGCCTTCGATTGCACTAGAAAGACGTTCCAACTGAATTTAAGCCAAATTAAAGACGTCACCACAACAAACAGGAGAAAAAGCGGATTTAAATGCTCCAGCCGATCTCCGCCACATGCAAGCGCCTTTTATCATTCTGACGTCTTCGATTGCACTAGAAAGACGTTCCAAATGAATTTAAGCCAAATTAAAGACGTCACCACGACAAACACGAAAAAAGAAGCGGATTTAAATGCTCCTGCCGGTATCCGCCACATGCAAGCGCCTTTTTTGTCATTGTGACGCCTTCGATTGCATAAAAAAGTAGTTCCAACTGAATTTCAGCCAAATTAAAGACGTCACCACGACGAACACGAAAAAAGGAGCGGTTTTGAATGCTCCTGCCGGTATCCGCCACATGGAAGCGCCTTTTTTTGTCATTGTGACGTCTTCGATTGCACTAGAAAGACGTTCCAACTGAATTTCAGCCAAATTAAAGACGTCACCACGACAAACACGAAAAAAGGAGCGGATTTAATGGCGCCTGCCGGTATCCGCCACATGGAAGCGCCTTTTTTTGTCATTGTGACGCCTTCGACTGCGCTACAATGTAGTTCCAATTGAATATAAGTCAAATTGAAGACGTGACCACGACAAACACGAAAACAGGAGCGGATTTAAATGCGCCTGCCGCTATCCGCCACATGCAAGCGCCTTTTTTGTCATTCTGACGTCTTCGATTGCAGTAGAAAGACGTTCCAACTGAATTTCAGCCAAATTAAAGACGTCACCACAACAAACACGAAAAAAGAAGCGGATTTAAATGCGCCTGCCGCTATCCGCCACATGCAAGCGCCTTTTTGTCATTGTGACGTCTTCGATTGCACTAGAAAGACATTCCAACTGAATTTAAGCTAAATTAAAGACGTCACCACGACAAACACGAAAAAAGGAGCGGATTTAAATGCTCCTGTCGCAATCCGCCACATGCAAGCGCCGTTGTCATTGTGACGCCTTCGATTGCACTAGAAAGACGTTCCAACTGAATTTAAGCCAAATTAAAGACGTCACCACGACAAACACGAAAAAAGAAGCGGATTTAAATGCTCCTGCCGCTATCCGCCACATGCAAGCGCCTTTTTTGTCATTGTGACGCCTTCGATTGCACTAGAAAGACGTTCCAACTGAATTTAAGCCAAATTAAAGACGTCACCACGACAAACACGAAAAAAGAAGCGGATTTAAATGCTCCTGCCGGTATCCGCCACATGCAAGCGCCTTTTTTGTCATTGTGACGCCTTCGATTGCACTAGAAAGACGTTCCAACTGAATTTCAGCCAAATTAAAGACGTCACCACGACAAACACGAAAAAAGAAGCGGATTTAAATGCGCCTGTCGGTATCCGCCACATGCAAGCGCCTTTATTGTCATTGTGACGCCTTCGATTGCACTAGAAAGACGTTCCAACTGAATTTAAGCCAAATTAAAGACGTCACCACGACAAACACGAAAAAAGGAGCGGATTTAAATGCTCCTGACGGTATCCGCCACATGCAAGCGCCTTTATTGTCATTGTGACGCCTTCGACTGCACTAGAAAGACGTTCCAACTGAATTTAAGCCAAATTAAAGACGTCACCACGACAAACACGAAAAAAGAAGCGGATTTAAATGCTCCTGTCGCAATCCGCCACATGCAAGTGCCTTTTTTGTCATTGTGACGCCTTCGATTGCATAAAAAAGTAGTTCCAACTGAATTTCAGCCAAATTAAAGACGTCACCACGACGAACACGAAAAAAGGAGCGGTTTTAAATGCTCCTGCCGCTATCCGCCACATGGAAGCGCCTTTTTTTGTCATTGTGACGTCTTCGATTGCAGTAGAAAGACGTTCCAACTGAATTTCAGCCAAATTAAAGACGTCACCACGACAAACACGAAAAAAGGAGCGGATTTAATGGCGCCTGCCGGTATCCGCCACATGGAAGCGCCTTTTTTTGTCATTGTGACGCCTTCGACTGCGCTACAATGTAGTTCCAATTGAATTTAAGTCAAATTAAAGACGTGACCACGACAAACACGAAAACAGGAGCGGATTTAAATGCGCCTGCCGCTATCCGCCACATGCAAGCGCCTTTTTTGTCATTCTGACGTCTTCGATTGCAGTAGAAAGACGTTCCAACTGAATTTCAGCCAAATTAAAGACGTCACCACGACAAACACGAAAAAAGGAGCGGATTTAATGGCGCCTGCCGGTATCCGCCACATGGAAGCGCCTTTTTTTGTCATTGTGACGCCTTCGACTGCGCTACAATGTAGTTCCAATTGAATTTAAGTCAAATTAAAGACGTGACCACGACAAACACGAAAACAGGAGCGGTTTAAATGCGCCTGCCGGTATCCGCCACATGCAAGCGCCTTTTTGTCATTGTGACGTCTTCGATTGCACTAGAAAGACGTTCCAACTGAATTTCAGCCAAATTAAAGACGTCACCACAACAAACAGGAGAAAAAGCGGATTTAAATGCTCCAGCCGATCTCCGCCACATGCAAGCGCCTTTTATCATTCTGACGTCTTCGATTGCACTAGAAAGACGTTCCAAATGAATTTAAGCCAAATTAAAGACGTCACCACGACAAACACGAAAAAAGGAGCGGATTTAATGGCGCCTGCCGCTATCCGCCACATGCAAGCGCCTTTTTTGTCATTCTGACGTCTTCGATTGCACTTGAAAAGAGTACCAACTGAATTTAAGTAAAATTAAACACGTGACCAAGGCAAACACGACAAAAGAAGCGGATGTAATGCTCCTGTCGCTATCCGCCACATGCAAGCGCCTTTTTTGTCATTGTGACGCCTTCGATTGCACTAGAAAGACGTTCCAACTGAATTTAAGCCAAATTAAAGACGTCACCACGACAAACACGAAAAAAGAAGCGGATTTAAATGCTCCTGCGGCTATCCGCCACATGCAAGCGCCTTTTTGTCATTGTGACGTCTTCGATTGCACTAGAAAGACGTTCCAACTGAATTTAAGCCAAATTTAAGACGTCACCACGACAAACACGAAAAAAGAAGCGGATTTAAATGCTCCTGCGGCTATCCGCCACATGCAAGCGCCTTTTTGTCATTGTGACGTCTTCGATTGCACTAGAAAGACGTTCCAACTGAATTTCAGCCAAATTAAAGACGTCACCTCAACAAACAGGAGAAAAAGTGGATTTAAATGCTCCAGCCGATCTCCGCCACATGCAAGCGCCTTTTTATCATTCTGACGTCTTCGATTGCACTAGAAAGACGTTCCAACTGAATTTAAGCCAAATTAAAGACGTCACCACGACAAACACGAAAAAAGGAGCGGATTTAATGGCGCCTGCCGCTATCCGCCACATGCAAGCGCCTTTTTGTCATTCTGACGTCTTCGATTGCACTTGAAAAAAGTACCAACTGAATTTAAGTAAAATTAAACACGTGACCAAGGCAAACACGAAAAAAGAAGCGGATGTAATGCTCCTGTCGCTATCCGCCACATGCAAGCGCCTTTTTTGTCATTGTGACGCCTACGATTGCACTAGAAAGACGTTCCAACTGAATTTCAGCCAAATTAAAGACGTCACCACGACAAACACGAAAAAAGAAGCGGATTTAAATGCTCCTGCCGGTATCCGCCACATGCAAGCGCCTTTTTTTGTCATTGTGACGCCTTCGACTGCGCTACAATGTTGTTCCAATTGAATTTAAGCCAAATTAAAGACGTCACCACGACAAACACGAAAAAAGAAGCGGATTTAAATGCTCCTGCGGCTATCCGCCACATGCAAGCGCCTTTTTGTCATTGTGACGCCTACGATTGCACTAGAAAGACGTTCCAACTGAATTTCAGCCAAATTAAAGACGTCACCACGACAAACACGAAAAAAGAAGCGGATTTAAATGCTCCTGCGGCTATCCGCCACATGCAAGCGCCTTTTTGTCATTGTGACGTCTTCGATTGCACTAGAAAGAAGTTCCAACTGAATTTAAGCCAAATTAAGACGTCACCACGACAAACACGAAAAAAGAAGCGGATTTAAATGCTCCTGCGGCTATCCGCCACATGCAAGCGCCTTTTTGTCATTGTGACGTCTTCGATTGCACTAGAAAGACGTTCCAACTGAATTTAAGCCAAATTAAAGACGTCACCACAACAAACAGGAGAAAAAGCGGATTTAAATGCTCCAGCCGATCTCCGCCACATGCAAGCGCCTTTTATCATTCTGACGTCTTCGATTGCACTAGAAAGACGTTCCAAATGAAATTTAAGCCAAATTAAAGACGTCACCACGACAAACACGAAAAAAGAAGCGGATTTAAATGCTCCTGTCGCATCCGCCACATGCAAGCGCCTTTTTTTGTCATTGTGACGCCTTCGACTGCATTACAAAGTATTTCCAACTGAATTTCAACCAAATTAAAGACGTCACCACGACGAAACACGAAAAAAGGAGCGGATTTTGAATGCTCCTGCCGGTATCCGCCACATGCAAGCGCCTTTTTTGTCATTGTGACGTCTTCGATTGCACTAGAAAGACGTTCCAACTGAATTTCAGCCAAATTAAAGACGTCACCACGACAAACACGAAAAAAGGAGAGGATTTAATGGCGCCTGCCGGTATCCGCCACATGCAAGCGCCTTTTTTGTCATTGTGACGCCTTCGACTGCGCTACAATGTAGTTCCAATTGAATATAAGTCAAATTGAAGACGTGACCACGACAAACACGAAAAAAGGAGCGGATTTAAATGCGCCTGCCGCTATCCGCCACATGCAAGCGCCTTTTTTGTCATTGTGACGCCTTCGACTGCACTAGAAAGACGTTCCAACTGAATTTAAGCCAAATTAAAGACGTCACCACGACAAACACGAAAAAAGAAGCGGATTTAAATGCTCCTGCGGCTATCCGCCACATGGAAGCGTCTTTTATCATTGTGACGTCTTCGATTGCACTAGAAAGACGTTCCAACTGAATTTAAGCCAAATTAAAGACGTCACCACGACAAACACGAAAAAAGAAGCGGATTTAAATGCTCCTGCGGCTATCCGCCACATGCAAGCGCCTTTTTGTCATTGTGACGTCTTCGATTGCACTAGAAAGACGTTCCAACTGAATTTAAGCCAAATTAAAGACGTCACCACGACAAACACGAAAAAAGAAGCGGATTTAAATGCTCCTGCGGCTATCCGCCACATGCAAGCGCCTTTTTTGTCATTGTGACGTCTTCGATTGCACTAGAAAGACGTTCCAACTGAATTTCAGCCAAATTAAAGACGTCACCACAACAAACACGAAAAAAGAAGCGGATTTAAATGCTCCTGCCGATATCCGCCACATGCAAGCGCCTTTTTTGTCATTGTGACGTCTTCGATTGCACTAGAAAGACGTTCCAACTGAATTTAAGCCAAATTAAAGACGTCACCACGACAAACACGAAAAAAGGAGCGGATTTAATGGCGCCTGCCGCTATCCGCCACATGCAAGCGCCTTTTTTGTCATTGTGACGTCTTCGATTGCACTAGAAAAGACGTTCCAACTGAATTTAAGCAAAATTAAAGACGTGACCAAGGCAAACACGACAAAAGAAGCGGATGTAATGCTCCTGTCGCTATCCGCCACATGCAAGCGCCTTTTTTGTCATTGTGACGCCTACGATTGCACTAGAAAGACGTTCCAACTGAATTTCAGCCAAATTAAAGACGTCACCACGACAAACACGAAAAAAGAAGCGGATTTAAATGCTCCTGCCGGTATCCGCCACATGCAAGCGCCTTTTTTTGTCATTGTGACGCCTTCGACTGCGCTACAATGTAGTTCCAACTGAATTTAAGCCAAATTAAAGACGTCACCACGACAAACACGAAAAAAGAAGCGGATTTAAATGCTCCTGCGGCTATCCGCCACATGCAAGCGCCTTTTTTGTCATTGTGACGCCTTCGATTGCACTAGAAAGACGTTCCAACTGAATTTCAGCCAAATTAAAGACGTCACCACGACAAACACGAAAAAAGAAGCGGATTTAAATGCTCCTGCGGCTATCCGCCACATGCAAGCGCCTTTTTGTCATTGTGACGTCTTCGATTGCACTAGAAAGAAGTTCCAACTGAATTTAAGCCAAATTAAAGACGTCACCACGACAAACACGAAAAAAGAAGCGGATTTAAATGCTCCTGCGGCTATCCGCCACATGCAAACCGCCTTTTTGTCATTGTGACGTCTTCGATTGCACTAGAAAGACGTTCCAACTGAATTTAAGCCAAATTAAAGACGTCACCACAACAAACACGAGAAAAAGAGCGGATTTAAATGCTCCAGCCGGTATCCGCCACATGCAAGCGCCTTTTAGTCATTCTGACGTCTTCGATTGCACTAGAAAGACGTTCCAAATGAATTTAAGCCAAATTAAAGACGTCACCACGACAAACACGAAAAAAGAAGCGGATTTAAATGCTCCTGTCGCAATCCGCCACATGCAAGCGCCTTTTTTTGTCATTGTGACGCCTTCGATTGCATAAAAAGTAGTTCCAACTGAATTTCAGCCAAATTAAAGACGTCACCACGACGAACACGAAAAAAGGAGCGGTTTTGAATGCTCCTGCCGGTATCCGCCACATGCAAGCGCCTTTTTTTGTCATTGTGACGTCTTCGATTGCACTAGAAAGACGTTCCAACTGAATTTAAGCCAAATTAAAGACGTCACCACGACAAACACGAAAAAAGGAGAGGATTTAAATGCGCCTGTCGGTATCCGCCACATGGAAGCGCCTTTATTGTCATTGTGACGCCTTCGATTGCACTAGAAAGACGTTCCAACTGAATTTAAGCCAAATTAAAGACGTCACCACGACAAACACGAAAAAAAGGAGCGGATTTAAATGCTCCTGACGGTATCCGCCACATGCAAGCGCCTTTATTGTCATTGTGACGCCTTCGACTGCACTAGAAAGACGTTCCAACTGAATTTAAGCCAAATTAAAGACGTCACCACGACAAACACGAAAAAAGAAGCGGATTTAAATGCTCCTGCGGCTATCCGCCACATGCAAGCGCCTTTTTTGTCATTGTGACGTCTTCGATTGCACTAGAAAGACGTTCCAACTGAATTTCAGCCAAATTAAAGACGTCACCATCAACAAACAGGAGAAAAAGTGGATTTAAATGCTCCAGCCGATCTCCGCCACATGCAAGCGCCTTTTTATCATTCTGACGTCTTCGATTGCACTAGAAAGACGTTCCAAATGAATTTAAGCCAAATTAAAGACGTCACCACGACAAACACGAAAAAAGGAGCGGATTTAATGGCGCCTGCCGCTATCCGCCACATGCAAGCGCCTTTTTTGTCATTCTGACGTCTTCGATTGCACTTGAAAAAAGTACCAACTGAATTTAAGTAAAATTAAACACGTGACCAAGGCAAACACGAAAAAAGAAGCGGATGTAATGCTCCTGTCGCTATCCGCCACATGCAAGCGCCTTTTTTGTCATTGTGACGCCTACGATTGCACTAGAAAGACGTTCCAACTGAATTTCAGCCAAATTAAAGACGTCACCACGACAAACACGAAAAAAGAAGCGGATTTAAATGCTCCTGCCGGTATCCGCCACATGCAAGCGCCTTTTTTTGTCATTGTGACGCCTTCGACTGCGCTACAATGTTGTTCCAATTGAATTTAAGCCAAATTAAAGACGTCACCACGACAAACACGAAAAAAGAAGCGGATTTAAATGCTCCTGCGGCTATCCGCCACATGCAAGCGCCTTTTTGTCATTGTGACGCCTACGATTGCACTAGAAAGACGTTCCAACTGAATTTCAGCCAAATTAAAGACGTCACCACGACAAACACGAAAAAAGAAGCGGATTTAAATGCTCCTGCGGCTATCCGCCACATGCAAGCGCCTTTTTGTCATTGTGACGTCTTCGATTGCACTAGAAAGAAGTTCCAACTGAATTTAAGCCAAATTTAAGACGTCACCACGACAAACACGAAAAAGAAGCGGATTTAAATGCTCCTGCGGCTATCCGCCACATGCAAACGCCTTTTTGTCATTGTGACGTCTTCGATTGCACTAGAAAGACGTTCCAACTGAATTTAAGCCAAATTAAAGACGTCACCACAACAAACAGGAGAAAAAGCGGATTTAAATGCTCCAGCCGATCTCCGCCACATGCAAGCGCCTTTTATCATTCTGACGTCTTCGATTGCACTAGAAAGACGTTCCAAATGAAATTTAAGCCAAATTAAAGACGTCACCACGACAAACACGAAAAAAGAAGCGGATTTAAATGCTCCTGTCGCAATCCGCCACATGCAAGCGCCTTTTTTTGTCATTGTGACGCCTTCGATTGCATAAAAAGTAGTTCCAACTGAATTTCAGTCAAATTAAAGACGTCACCACGACGAACACGACAAAAGGAGCGGTTTTTGAATGCTCCTGCCGGTATCCGCCACATGGAAGCGCCTTTTTTTGTCATTGTGACGTCTTCGATTGCACTAGAAAGACGTTCCAACTGAATTTCAGCCAAATTAAAGACGTCACCACGACAAACACGAAAAAAGGAGAGGATTTAATGGCGCCTGCCGGTATCCGCCACATGGAAGCGCCTTTTTTTGTCATTGTGACGCCTTCGACTGCGCTACAATGTAGTTCCAATTGAATATAAGTCAAATTGAAAGACGTGACCACGACAAACACGAAAACAGGAGCGGATTTAAATGCGCCTGCCGCTATCCGCCACATGCAAGCGCCTTTTTTGTCATTGTGACGTCTTCGATTGCAGTAGAAAGACGTTCCAACTGAATTTCAGCCAAATTAAAGACGTCACCACAACAAACACGAAAAAAGAAGCGGATGTAAATGCTCCTGTCGCTATCCGCCACATGCAAGCGCCTTTTTTGTCATTGTGACGCCTTCGACTGCACTAGAAAGACGTTCCCACTGAATTTAAGCCAAATTAAAGACGTCACCACGACAAACACGAAAAAAGAAGCGGATTTAAATGCTCCTGCGGTATCCGCCACATGCAAGCGCCTTTGTCATTGTGACGTCTTCGATTGCACTAGAAAGACGTTCCAACTGAATTTAAGCCAAATTAAAGACGTCACCACGACAAACACGAAAAAAGAAGCGGATTTAAATGCTCCTGCGGCTATCCGCCACATGCAAGCGCCTTTTTGTCATTGTGACGTCTTCGATTGCACTAGAAAGACGTTCCAACTGAATTTAAGCCAAATTTAAGACGTCACCACAACAAACACGAAAAAAGAAGCGGATTTAAATGCTCCTGCGGCTATCCGCCACATGCAAGCGCCTTTTTGTCATTGTGACGTCTTCGATTGCACTAGAAAGACGTTCCAACTGAATTTCAGCCAAATTAAAGACGTCACCTCAACAAACAGGAGAAAAAGAGTGGATTTAAATGCTCCAGCCGATCTCCGCCACATGCAAGCGCCTTTTTTGTCATTGTGACGTCTTCGATTGCACTAGAAAGACGTTCCAACTGAATTTAAGCAAATTAAAGACGTCACCACGACAAACACGAAAAAAGGAGCGGATTTAATGGCGCCTGCCGCTATCCGCCACATGCAAGCGCCTTTTTTGTCATTGTGACGTCTTCATTGCACTTGAAAAAGTACCAACTGAATTTAAGTAAAATTAAACACGTGACCAAGGCAAACACGAAAAAAGAAGCGGATGTAATGCTCCTGTCGCTATCCGCCACATGCAAGCGCCTTTTTTGTCATTGTGACGCCTACGATTGCACTAGAAAGACGTTCCAACTGAATTTCAGCCAAATTAAAGACGTCACCACGACAAACACGAAAAAAGAAGCGGATTTAAATGCTCCTGCCGGTATCCGCCACATGCAAGCGCCTTTTTTTGTCATTGTGACGCCTTCGACTGCGCTACAAGTTGTTCCAACTGAATTTAAGCCAAATTAAAGACGTCACCACGACAAACACGAAAAAAGAAGCGGATTTAAATGCTCCTGCGGCTATCCGCCACATGCAAGCGCCTTTTTGTCATTGTGACGCCTTCGATTGCACTAGAAAGACGTTCCAACTGAATTTCAGCCAAATTAAAGACGTCACCACGACAAACACGAAAAAAGAAGCGGATTTAAATGCTCCTGCGGCTATCCGCCACATGCAAGCGCCTTTTTGTCATTGTGACGTCTTCGATTGCACTAGAAAGAATTTCCAACTGAATTTAAGCCAAATTAAGACGTCACCACGACAAACACGAAAAAAGAAGCGGATTTAAATGCTCCTGCGGCTATCCGCCACATGCAAGCGCCTTTTTTGTCATTGTGACGTCTTCGATTGCACTAGAAAGACGTTCCAACTGAATTTAAGCCAAATTAAAGACGTCACCACAACAAACAGGAGAAAAGAAGCGGATTTAAATGCTCCAGCCGATCTCCGCCACATGCAAGCGCCTTTTATCATTCTGACGTCTTCGATTGCACTAGAAAGACGTTCCAAATGAATTTAAGCCAAATTAAAGACGTCACCACGACAAACACGAAAAAAGAAGCGGATTTAAATGCTCCTGTCGCAATCCGCCACATGCAAGTGCCTTTTTTTGTCATTGTGACGCCTTCGATTGCATAAAAAAGTAGTTCCAACTGAATTTAAGTCAAATTAACGACGTCACCACGACGAACACGAAAAAAGGAGCGGTTTTGAATGCTCCTGCCGGTATCCGCCACATGGAAGCGCCTTTTTTTGTCATTGTGACGTCTTCGATTGCACTAGAAAGACGTTCCAACTGAATTTAAGCCAAATTAAAGACGTCACCACGACAAACACGAAAAAAGGAGCGGATTTAATGGCGCCTGCCGGTATCCGCCACATGGAAGCGCCTTTTTTTGTCATTGTGACGCCTTCGACTGCGCTACAATGTAGTTCCAATTGAATATAAGTCAAATTGAAGACGTCACCACGACAAACACGAAAACAGGAGCGGATTTAAATGCGCCTGCCGCTATCCGCCACATGCAAGCGCCTTTTTGTCATTGTGACGTCTTCGATTGCAGTAGAAAGACGTTCCAACTGAATTTCAGCCAAATTAAAGACGTCACCACAACAAACACGAAAAAAGAAGCGGATGTAATGCGCCTGTCGGTATCCGCCACATGCAAGCGCCTTTTTTGTCATTGTGACGCCTTCGATTGCACTAGAAAGACGTTCCAACTGAATTTCACCAAATTAAAGACGTCACCACGACAAACACGAGAAAAGGAGCTGATTTAAAGGCGCCTGCCGGTATCCGCCACATGCAAGCGCCTGTTTTTGTCATTGTGACGCCTTCGACTGCGCTACAATGTTGTTCCAACTGAATTTAAGCCAAATTAAAGACGTCACCACGACAAACACAAAAAAGAAGCGGATTTAAATGCGCCTGCGGCTATCCGCCACATGCAAGCGCCTTTTTGTCATTGTGACGCCTTCGATTGCACTAGAAAGACGTTCCAACTGAATTTCAGCCAAATTAAAGACGTCACCACGACAAACACGAAAAAAGAGCGGATTTAAATGCTCCTGCGGCTATCCGCCACATGCAAGCGCCTTTTTGTCATTGTGACGTCTTCGATTGCACTAGAAAGAAGTTCCAACTGAATTTAAGCCAAATTTAAAGACGTCACCACGACAAACACGAAAAAAGAAGCGGATTTAAATGCTCCTGCGGCTATCCGCCACATGCAAGCGCCTTTTTGTCATTGTGACGCCTTCGATTGCACTAGAAAGACGTTCCAACTGAATTTAAGCCAAATTAAAGACGTCACCACGACAAACACGACAAAAGGAGCGGATTTAATGGCGCCTGCCGGTATCCGCCACATGGAAGCGCCTTTTTTTGTCATTGTGACGCCTTCGACTGCGCTACAATGTAGTTCCAATTGAATTATATGTCAAATTGAAGACGTGACCACGACAAACACGAAAAAAAGGAGCGGATTTAAATGCGCCTGCCGCTATCCGCCACATGCAAGCGCCTTTTTTGTCATTCTGACGTCTTCGATTGCAGTAGAAAGACGTTCCAACTGAATTTCAGCCAAATTAAAGACGTCACCACAACAAACACGAAAAAAGAAGCGGATTTAAATGCGCCTGCCGCTATCCGCCACATGCAAGCGCCTTTTTGTCATTGTGACGCCTTCGATTGCACTAGAAAGACGTTCCAACTGAATTTAAGCCAAATTAAAGACGTCACCACGACAAACACGAAAAAAGGAGCGGATTTAAATGCGCCTGTCGCTATCCGCCACATGCAAGCGCCGTTTTTGTCATTGTGACGCCTTCGATTGCACTAGAAAGACGTTCCAACTGAATTTAAGCCAAATTAAAGACGTCACCACGACAAACACGAAAAAAAAGCGGATTTAAAGGCGCCTGCCGGTATCCGCCACATGCAAGCGCCTTTTTTGTCATTGTGACGCCTTCGATTGCACTAGAAAGACGTTCCAACTGAATTTAAGCCAAATTAAAGACGTCACCACGACAAACACGAAAAAAGAAGCGGATTTAAAGGCGCCTGTCGGTATCCGCCACATGCAAGCGCCTTTTTTGTCATTGTGACGCCTTCGATTGCACTAGAAAGACGTTCCAACTGAATTTAAGCCAAATTAAAGACGTCACCACGACAAACACGAAAAAAGGAGCGGATTTAAAGGCGCCTGCCGGTATCCGCCACATGCAAGCGCCTTTTTTTGTCATTGTGACGCCTTCGATTGCACTAGAAAGACGTTCCAACTGAATTTAAGCCAAATTAAAGACGTCACCACGACAAACACGAAAAAAGAAGCGGATTTAAAGGCGCCTGCCGGTATCCGCCACATGCAAGCGCCTTTTTTGTCATTGTGACGCCTTCGATTGCACTAGAAAGACGTTCCAACTGAATTTAAGCCAAATTAAAGACGTCACCACGACAAACACGAAAAAAGGAGCGGATTTAAAGGCGCCTGTCGGTATCCGCCACATGCAAGCGCCTTTTTTGTCATTGTGACGCCTTCGATTGCACTAGAAAGACGTTCCAACTGAATTTAAGCCAAATTAAAGACGTCACCACGACAAACACGAAAAAAGGAGCGGATTTAAAGGCGCCTGCCGGTATCCGCCACATGCAAGCGCCTTTTTTGTCATTGTGACGCCTTCGATTGCACTAGAAAGACGTTCCAACTGAATTTAAGCCAAATTAAAGACGTCACCACGACAAACACGAAAAAAAGGAGCGGATTTAAAGGCGCCTGCCGGTATCCGCCACATGCAAGCGCCTTTTATTGTCATTGTGACGCCTTCGATTGCACTAGAAAGACGTTCCAACTGAATTTAAGCCAAATTAAAGACGTCACCACGACAAACACGAAAAAAGGAGCGGATTTAAAGGCGCCTGCCGGTATCCGCCACATGCAAGCGCCTTTTTTGTCATTGTGACGCCTTCGATTGCACTAGAAAGACGTTCCAACTGAATTTAAGCCAAATTAAAGACGTCACCACGACAAACACGAAAAAAGGAGCGGATTTAAAGGCGCCTGCCGGTATCCGCCACATGCAAGCGCCTTTTTGTCATTGTGACGCCTTCGATTGCACTAGAAAGACGTTCCAACTGAATTTAAGCCAAATTAAAGACGTCACCACGACAAACACGAAAAAAGGAGCGGATTTAAAGGCGCCTGCCGGTATCCGCCACATGCAAGCGCCTTTTTTGTCATTGTGACGCCTTCGATTGCACTAGAAAGACGTTCCAACTGAATTTAAGCCAAATTAAAGACGTCACCACGACAAACACGAAAAAAGGAGCGGATTTAAAGGCGCCTGCCGGTATCCGCCACATGCAAGCGCCTTTATTGTCATTGTGACGCCTTCGATTGCACTAGAAAGACGTTCCAACTGAATTTAAGCCAAATTAAAGACGTCACCACGACAAACACGAAAAAAGGAGCGGATTTAAAGGCGCCTGCCGGTATCCGCCACATGCAAGCGCCTTTATTGTCATTGTGACGCCTTCGATTGCACTAGAAAGACGTTCCAACTGAATTTAAGCCAAATTAAAGACGTCACCACGACAAACACGAAAAAAGGAGCGGATTTAAAGGCGCCTGCCGGTATCCGCCACATGCAAGCGCCTTTTTTGTCATTGTGACGCCTTCGATTGCACTAGAAAGACGTTCCAACTGAATTTAAGCCAAATTAAAGACGTCACCACGACAAACACGAAAAAGGAGCGGATTTAAAGGCGCCTGCCGGTATCCGCCACATGCAAGCGCCTTTTTTGTCATTGTGACGCCTTCGATTGCACTAGAAAGACGTTCCAACTGAATTTAAGCCAAATTAAAGACGTCACCACGACAAACACGAAAAAAGGAGCGGATTTAAAGGCGCCTGCCGGTATCCGCCACATGCAAGCGCCTTTTTTGTCATTGTGACGCCTTCGATTGCACTAGAAAGACGTTCCAACTGAATTTAAGCCAAATTAAAGACGTCACCACGACAAACACGAAAAAAGGAGCGGATTTAAAGGCGCCTGCCGGTATCCGCCACATGCAAGCGCCTTTTTTGTCATTGTGACGCCTTCGATTGCACTAGAAAGACGTTCCAACTGAATTTAAGCCAAATTAAAGACGTCACCACCACAAATACTAAAAAGGAGCGGATTTAAAGGCGCCTGCCGGTATCCGCCACATGCAAGCGCCTTTTTTGTCATTGTGACGCCTTCGATTGCACTAGAAAGACGTTCCAACTGAATTTAAGCCAAATTAAAGACGTCACCACGACAAACACGAAAAAAGGAGCGGATTTAAAGGCGCCTGCCGGTATCCGCCACATGCAAGCGCCTTTTTTGTCATTGTGACGCCTTCGATTGCACTAGAAAGACGTTCCAACTGAATTTAAGCCAAATTAAAGACGTCACCACAACAAACACGAAAAAGAGACAGGATTTAAAGGCGCCTGCCGGTATCCGCCACATGCAAGCGCCTTTTTTGTCATTGTGACGCCTTCGATTGCACTAGAAAGACGTTCCAACTGAATTTAAGCCAAATTAAAGACGTCACCACGACAAACACGAAAAAAGGAGCGGATTTAAAGGCGCCTGCCGGTATCCGCCACATGCAAGCGCCTTTTTTGTCATTGTGACGCCTTCGATTGCACTAGAAAGACGTTCCAACTGAATTTAAGCCAAATTAAAGACGTCACCACGACAAACACGAAAAAAGGAGCGGATTTAAAGGCGCCTGCCGGTATCCGCCACATGCAAGCGCCTTTTTTGTCATTGTGACGCCTTCGATTGCACTAGAAAGACGTTCCAACTGAGTTTAAGCCAAATTAAAGACGTCACCACGACAAAGACTAAAAAAGGGGCGGATTTAAAGGCGCCTGCCGGTATCCGCCACATGCAAGCGCCTTTTTTGTCATTGTGACGCCTTCGATTGCACTAGAAAGACGTTCCAACTGAATTTAAGCCAAATTAAAGACGTCACCACGACAAACACGAAAAAAGGAGCGGATTTAAAGGCGCCTGCCGGTATCCGCCACATGCAAGCGCCTTTTTTGTCATTGTGACGCCTTCGATTGCACTAGAAAGACGTTCCAACTGAATTTAAGCCAAATTAAAGACGTCACCACGACAAACACGAAAAAAGGAGCGGATTTAAAGGCGCCTGCCGGTATCCGCCACATGCAAGCGCCTTTTTTGTCATTGTGACGCCTTCGATTGCACTAGAAAGACGTTCCAACTGAATTTAAGCCAAATTAAAGACGTCACCACGACAAACACGAAAAAGGAGCGGATTTAAAGGCGCCTGCCGGTATCCGCCACATGCAAGCGCCTTTTTGTCATTGTGACGCCTTCGATTGCACTAGAAAGACGTTCCAACTGAATTTAAGCCAAATTAAAGACGTCACCACGACAAACACGAAAAAAGGAGCGGATTTAAAGGCGCCTGCCGGTATCCGCCACATGCAAGCGCCTTTTTTGTCATTGTGACGCCTTCGATTGCACTAGAAAGACGTTCCAACTGAATTTAAGCCAAATTAAAGACGTCACCACGACAAACACGAAAAAAGGAGCGGATTTAAAGGCGCCTGCCGGTATCCGCCACATGCAAGCGCCTTTTTTGTCATTGTGACGCCTTCGATTGCACTAGAAAGACGTTCCAACTGAATTTAAGCCAAATTAAAGACGTCACCACCACAAATACGAAATAATGGAGAGGATTTAAAGGCGCCTGCCGGTATCCGCCACATGCAAGCGCCTTTTTTGTCATTGTGACGCCTTCGATTGCACTAGAAAGACGTTCCAACTGAATTTAAGCCAAATTAAAGACGTCACCACGACAAATACTAATAAAGGAGCGGATTTAAAGGCGCCTGCCGGTATCCGCCACATGCAAGCGCCTTTTTTGTCATTGTGACGCCTTCGATTGCACTAGAAAGACGTTCCAACTGAATTTAAGCCAAATTAAAGACGTCACCACGACAAACACGAAAAAAGGAGCGGATTTAAAGGCGCCTGCCGGTATCCGCCACATGCAAGCGCCTTTTTTGTCATTGTGACGCCTTTCGATTGCACTAGAAAGACGTTCCAACTGAATTTAAGCCAAATTAAAGACGTCACCACCACAAATACGAAAAAAGGAGCGGATTTAAAGGCGCCTGCCGGTATCCGCCACATGCAAGCGCCTTTTTTGTCATTGTGACGCCTTCGATTGCACTAGAAAGACGTTCCAACTGAATTTAAGCCAAATTAAAGACGTCACCAACAAGAAATAATAATAAGGGAGCGGATTTAAAGGCGCCTGTCGGTATCCGCCACATGCAAGCGCCTTTTTTGTCATTGTGACGCCTTCGATTGCACTAGAAAGACGTTCCAACTGAATTTAAGCCAAATTAAAGACGTCACCACCACAAATACTAATAAAGGAGCGGATTTAAAGGCGCCTGTCGGTATCCGCCACATGCAAGGGCCTTTATTGTCATTGTGACGCCTTCGATTGCACTAGAAAGACTTTCCAACTGAATTTAAGTCAAATTAAAAACGTCACCACGATAAACACGAAAACAGGAGCGGATTCAAAGGCGCCTGCCGGTATCCGCCACATGCAAGCGCCTTTATTGTCATTGTGACGCCTTCGATTGCACTAGAAAGACGTTCCAACTGAATTTAAGCCAAATTAAAGACGTCACCACCACAAATACTAATAAAGGAGCGGATTTAAAGGCGCCTGCCGGTATCCGCCACATGGAAGCGCCTTTTTTCGTCATTGTGACGCCTTTGATTGCACTAGAAAGACGTTCCAACTGAATTTAAGCTAAATTAAAGACGTCACCACCACAAATACTAATAAAGGAGCGGATTTAAAGGCGCCTGTCGGTATCCGCCACATGCAAGCGCCTTTTCTGTCATTGTGACGCCTTCGACTGCACTAGAAAGATGTTCCAACTGAGTTTAAGTCAAATTAAAGACGTCACCAACAAGAAATAATAATAAGGGAGCGGATTCAAAGGCGCCTGTCGGTATCCGCCACATGCAAGCGCCTTTGTTTGTCATTGTGACGCGTTGGATTGCACTAGAAAGACGTTCCAACTGAATTGAAGCCAAATTAAAGACGTCACCACGACAAACACGAAAACAGGAGCGGATTTAAAGGCGCCTGCCGGTATCCGCCACATGCAAGCGCCTTTTTTTGTCATTGTGACGCCTTCGATTGCACTAGAAAGACGTTCCAACTGAATTTAAGCCAAATTAAAGACGTCACCACCACAAATACTAATAAAGGAGCGGATTTAAAGGCGCCTGCCGGTATCCGCCACATGGAAGCGCCTTTTTTCGTCATTGTGACGCCTTTGATTGCACTAGAAAGACGTTCCAACTGAATTTAAGCCAAATTAAAGACGTCACCACCACGACAAACACGAAAAAAGAGGCGGATTTAAAGGCGCCTGCCGCTATCCGCCACATGGAAGCGCCTTTTTTGTCATTGTGACGCCTTCGATTGCACTAGAAAGACGTTCCAACTGAATTTAAGCCAAATTAAAGACGTCACCACCACAAATACTAATAAAGAAGCGGATTTAAAGGCGCCTGTCGGTATCCGCCACATGCAAGCGCCTTTATTGTCATTGTGACGCCTTCGATTGCACTAGAAAGACGTTCCAACTGAATTTAAGCCAAATTAAAGACGTCACCACGAAAAAAGAAGCGGATTTAAAGGCGCCTGCCGGTATCCGCCACATGCAAGCGCCTTTTCTGTCATTGTGACGCCTTCGATTGCACTAGAAAGACGTTCCAACTGAATTTAAGCCAAATTAAAGACGTCACCACGACAAACACGAAAAAAACAGGCGGATTTAAAGGCGCCTGCCGGTATCCGCCACATGCAAGCGCCTTTTTTGTCATTGTGACGCCTTCGATTGCACTAGAAAGACTTTCCAACTGAATTTAAGCCAAATTAAAGACGTCACCACGACAAACACGAAAAAAGGAGCGGATTTAAAGGCGCCTGTCGGTATCCGCCACATGCAAGCGCCTTTGTTTGTCATTGTGACGCGTTGGATTGCACTAGAAAGACGTTCCAACTGAATTTAAGCCAAATTAAAGACGTCACCACGATAAACACGAAAAAAGGAGCGGATTTAAAGGCGCCTGCCGGTATCCGCCACATGCAAGCGCCTTTATTGTCATTGTGACGCCTTCGATTGCACTAGAAAGACGTTCCCACTGAATTTAAGCCAATTTAAAGACGTCACCACGAAAAAAGAAGCGGATTTAAAGGCGCCTGCCGGTATCCGCCACATGCAAGCGCCTTTTCTGTCATTGTGACGCCTTCGATTGCACTAGACAGACGTTCCAACTGAATTTAAGCCAAATTAAAGACGTCACCACGACAAACACGACAAAATGGGTGGATTTAAAGGCGACTGCCGGTATCCGCCACATGCAAGCGCCTTTGTTTGTCATTGTGACGCCTTCGATTGCACTAGAAAGACGTTCCAACTGAATTTAAGTCAAATTAAAGACGTCACCAACAAGAAATAATAATAAGGGAGCGGATTCAAAGGCGCCTGCCGGTATCCGCCACATGGAAGCGCCTTTTTTCGTCATTGTGACGCCTTTGATTGCACTAGAAAGACTTTCCAACTGAATTTAAGCCAAATTAAAGACGTCACCACCACAAATACTAATAAAGGAGCGGATTTAAAGGCGCCTGCCGGTATCCGCCACATGCAAGCGCCTTTATTGTCATTGTGACGCCTTCGATTGCACTAGAAAGACGTTCCAACTGAATTTAAACCAAATTAAAGACGTCACCACAACAAATACTAATAAAGGAGCGGATTTAAAGGCGCCTGCCGGTATCCGCCACATGCAAGCGCCTTTTTTCGTCATTGTGACGCCTTCGATTGCACTAGAAAGACGTTCCAACTGAATTTAAGCCAAATTAAAGACGTCACCACGACAAAGACGATAAAAGGAGCGGATTGAAAGGCGCCTGCCTGTATCCGCCACATGCAAGCGCCTTTTCTGTCATTGTGACGCCTTCGATTGCACTAGACAGACGTTCCAACTGAATTTAAGCCAAATTAAAGACGTCACCACGACAAACACGACAAAAGGGGTGGATTTAAAGGCGCCTGCCGGTATCCGCCACATGCAAGCGCCTTTGTTTGTCATTGTGACGCGTTGGATTGCACTAGAAAGACGTTCCAACTGAATTTAAGCCAAATTCAAGACGTCA
Source organism: Colossoma macropomum (assembly GCF_904425465.1). Taxonomy (NCBI): domain Eukaryota; kingdom Metazoa; phylum Chordata; class Actinopteri; order Characiformes; family Serrasalmidae; genus Colossoma; species Colossoma macropomum. The sequence continues at coordinate 1,068 of NW_023495874.1, read as the reverse complement.
CCACCACAAATACTAATAAAGGAGCGGATTTAAAGGCGCCTGTCGGTATCCGCCACATGCAAGCGCCTTTTCTGTCATTGTGACGCCTTCGATTGCACTATAAAGACTTTCCAACTGAATTTAAGTCAAATTAAAGACGTCACCAACAAGAAATAATAATAAGGGAGCGGATTCAAAGGCGCCTGCCGGTATCCGCCACATGCAAGCGCCTTTTTTGTCATTGTGACGCCTTCGATTGCACTATAAAGACTTTCCAACTGAATTTAAGTCAAATTAAAAACGTCACCACGATAAACACGAAAACAGGAGCGGATTTAAAGGCGGCTGCCGGTATCCGCCACATGCAAGCGCCTTTTTTGTCATTGTGACGCCTTCGATTGCACTAGAAAGACGTTCCAACTGAATTTAAGCCAAATTAAAGACGTCACCACCACAAATACTAATAAAGGAGCGGATTTAAAGGCGCCTGCCGGTATCCGCCACATGGAAGCGCCTTTTTTGTCATTGTGACGCCTTCGATTGCACTAGAAAGACGTTCCCACTGAATTTAAGCCAATTTAAAGACGTCATCACGATAAAAGAAGCGGATTTAAAGGCGGCTGCCGGTATCCGCCACATGCAAGCGCCTTTTTTGTCATTGTGACGCCTTCGATTGCACTAGAAAGACGTTCCAACTGAATTTAAGCCAAATTAAAGACGTCACCACGACAAAGACGAAAAAAGGAACGGATTTAAAGGCGGCTGCCGGTATCCGCCACATGCAAGCGCCTTTATTGTAATTGTGACGCCTTCGATTGCACTAGAAAGACTTTCCAACTGAATTTAAGCCAAATTAAAGACGTCACCACCACAAATACTAATAAAGGAGCGGATTTAAAGGCGCCTGCCGGTATCCGCCACATGCAAGCGCCTTTATTGTCATTGTGACGCCTTCGATTGCACTAGAAAGACGTTCCAACTGAATTTAAACCAAATTAAAGACGTCACCACCATAAATACTAATAATGGAGAGGATTTAAAGGCGCCTGCCGGTATCCGCCACATGCAAGCGCCTTTTCTGTCATTGTG
>NW_023495873.1:0-623 GCF_904425465.1 Colossoma macropomum | reverse complement strand
GGTCTAGGGTAGTCACTGGATGGGAGACCATGCTCCTTGCCAGGAGTTCAAAGTTTTCAACCAACCTTTTACTTTGAAATAAAACCTTGGATACGTTGAAAAGAAGTTCATACTGGGGACTAAGCAGAGGGCTTAAGAGAGCAAATTGGAAGTCTGCATGTACTCAGTTATATATTGTCCTGAAACTACTTAGAAGGCCAGAAGGCCTGTATTGGCTACCGCTACAGCCAGTGGATACAGACCTATGAGAACTCTTGGTCTGGGTCTCATGCTGAAAACTAAGCAATGGGGCTTGATCAGGCTGTATTGTAAACTAACTCACATTAGAATTTGAATCAGGTATGAGAAATTGACCTTACTTTGAAATTAGAAATACTTGGGGTGAAGATGAAGAGTTTTAAAAAGATAGCCGCTATGATACTTACATGATTTTCAGTGATTGGATCATTTAAATGGCCCAAACTGGATGCAGCTGCTTAAGCAGTTCCTATGGGGTCTGGAGATCTCTTAGGGTTGACTTGTCTGTAAAGCTAAGCAAGCTGGTCTAGTCAATCACTGGATGGGAGACATGCTGCGCTGCCAGGAGTTCAAAAGATTTCAACCAACCTTTTACTTTGAAAGAC
>NW_023495872.1:585000-676777 GCF_904425465.1 Colossoma macropomum | reverse complement strand
CCTAGACAGGTTAAAACATCATCGACTGTCTTTTTTTCAATGACCCATGTTGTCACTTCACTACTTAGACCTGAAATAGTAAATATATCTATAAAAAATTCTCTGCTCAGATAAACTTAAGTCGTTAACATAACTCTAACACAGGGCTACAGAAGCCATGCTAGTTCATCTTCATGAGTCTCACTGAAATATGACCATTTTTATATATATATATTAAATACCTTTTTTGCCACATGCTCAATTTGGACCTCATCCTGACTATGGTGTGCCGCCTGACGACTCCTGGAAAATCACAACCTGCTTCTTGCCTACCTAATCAGATTGTTTAATCACTTGGGTGTTTGCTTGAAGAAGACCAGAATGCTCCAATATATAATAGAAGCCTGAAAAATAAGTGTTTGGGCATTCCTCTCTTGTGTTATTTATCCCTAAAACAAAATCAATAAAAAAATACATTAATGAAAAGTTTTGCATTCATAGTAAAAGTATGGAATGACCATTGTTGGAAATGGCTGGGAGTCTTTGTTTCTGGCCTTCATTCTATCAGCAAAGTCAAATAATGTGCCAGTAAGAATTAACACATTGTGAAGCTGATTTAACAAATGATGTTAAGCAAGAAAATCCATGAAGACATTCTTTTTGGAAAGTTTATTTGATGTTTTCTATAGTAATTTACACCAGGTAAGACATCCTAAAATTCAATCAGTAACACTTTCTATGAATGTCACCTTTGTAAGCATCTATAAACACATTCATAACATGTTATAATGCATTCATAAGGCATTATAAACATGGCTATAAATATTTATAAAAATGCATTACACATTATAGCCATGCTTATTATGCATTATGAATTGTTAACATAATACATTATAAGTACTGATCATAACAAATTATAAGAGCTCATAAGTTGTATTTGTCTGCTCTAAGTAAAGTGAAGCGTACTGTACTAAAGCCTCCTCCAGTGTTAAGAGTGAGGCTTCAAGTTGAAGTATTTACTGAAGGATTTACTGAAACACTAAAACATACACAGTAAAGCACATTACAGGCTTCAAATGACAGAGTTTAAACTAGAGCTGCCATCAGTGTTTTACCCAATGTACACCACCATTAGCTTGGTATTTGTCTTTACGCTGGGACTGACTTCTTTGGCACTGACAGTATAACATTTTATCAACACTACTTATAATGCATTATAGTAACAATTCATATAGTGTTCAAGCATAAGAACCTTTTGCAATCATGCTAAAAGGAAAAGTAGAGGTAAGCTTTTTCTACATTTCTTAATTGGAAGAAATGACATCGCCTGACTATATCAGCAGTATTTATGTAGTACATCCCTTTGAGGAGAGAGTCTGAGTGAATTTAGTAAGTGCTTCATAACTGTTTTTGTATGTAGCACTTTCACCTTCTTGGCTTGTGGGCCAGTATTCAATCCACGTCTGCTCGCCCAGGATATACTGCAGCCTGGCAAAAGATATAACAACAGTGAGGACCCACAAAATTACCATCAACACCACACCAATTACAATACCTCACACAGTCAAACATACACACGCTAGTGCAAATCCACAGACATCTGAGATATTTCCTCACAAGTGCTCAAATGATACCTTCCGTTCATCTTTGGTAGGTCAACAGTTCGGCCCATGATGAGGTATGCCTTGCCTTCCTCAATTCCAAAAAGCTCTCTGCAGTTAGGGTGACCAATGAAGGTTCTCTCTTCTCCTTCCACACCTGCATCACTGCCTGCACAGCAAAACATAAACGTTAAGTCGGTTGTGCACTACATGGCTTGTTAGATCCACACAGATTACAAAAACGGACAGCAGCTCATACTTAACATAAATCTTTTTTGTAAACGTCAGTGTAAGTGTGCACACAAGATGATAAAGCAAAGTTTCAGCTATGAATAAGCAAAATCAAAATCTCAAATCTCACCATTACTGCAAACAAAGCTAACCCGGGCCTTCAGCTACCAAGTAAAACAGCTTAAAGCTTTTTCTTTTTAGCTTTTCACTGGATGCATTTATGGTGTTATTTGACTTTGACTTTTTATAGGCAAATATCTAATTGTAATATTTTATTTATAATTTCTTGTCCCATTTCATTATTACTTATTAATACTGAACTGAAAAAAACCTGTTACTGTGAACTGGCAGCTGACTTATGTTTGTAAAGAGACCACCTTGAGTTTTTGGTTATTAATAGACTGAGGTTACAACATCTTTTTTTCCCTCTCCTTGTCTGAATCACTCATTCAGGTGGGTCGATGTCTATCTGAGTCATAAAAGTCAAACATGTTTGAAAATCACGGTTGAAGATCAGAAGGTTAAAGGTTGATTGTCGAATCTTGCCAGAAGTGGACATGAGGGTTAAAATGGGGCTAAAAAATCATGTAGAGTACAACCAGCTTTAGTGCAGACATACATTATCCTATGAAACATACTGTAGACTTGTAGGAGCATAGACAGATATACAGTATGTAGCATAGCAACTTGTCTACATAGTTCATTTCAGGGCCTTCAGTTCATGCAGCACAGTCTGAAATCATATATCAATCATAGCATATGAATTATACATTTACGCCATGGATGGATGGATGGATAGATAGACAGAGAGACAGGTAGACAGATAGATACATAGATAGATAGATAGATAGATAGATAGATAGATAGATCACTTTGTTAATCCCAGAGAGAAATTCTTCTATTGCAGCAGCACAAAACACAGTAAAGAATGAACAGAAGCAAAGTATTGCCATACACTATTGTTATCCATTATTCATCTTATCATTTCTATGGAAAGTGAGAACATTTATATATGGATCATTCTACCGAATTGGTTCAAAGTCAGAGTTGAAAACATGTTTGAACTTTAACTGGCCTGGATGTGAGAATAAAATTCTTTTGCTTTATGTGACCCTGTGTGGGAGGTCAGGGCTAATCTGCTGTTCATTGGTTTTTGAATAATACTTTTGTATACAATATACATAAAGTATTTAGTTCATATAATTCCTCACTTCAGTGATCATATTCCTTAAGGTTACTGACTGTAATACATAAATAAAATCATGAATAAGGAAAAAAAAAAAAGCAAGACGTGTTGCCGCTTCACTACTCAGCTAAGGTTAGTAAATGATGTAACAAATAAATGAAAATATGTGAAATTATTCTCCTTGTGACCTGATGTCTCACCCTGTAGTCTCTGTTCAGATGAACTTGTGTAAACCGTTAAATGCATATGACACAGGACTGGAACAGACGCTGTGCTGGCTTATCTTCATGTGTAAATGTTAATCAACTTTGCTTCAGAATGTTTTATCAAGTGCTTAGATCGGTCTGCTAAGATACACTGCTGGGTCTGCATCTGGACTGCGGTCCACCAGTTGAGGGAGAATGGAATGGGTAAAGGTTTACCTTTTAAGTTTTTCAGTGTTCTTTAGGTTTTTAACATAAATCTTTTTGTTAAAAAAAAGTCAAGTCAAGTCAAAGTTTATTTATGTAGTGCTTTTTACAATGTGTTGTCACAAAACAGCTGTACAGATAAATGTGGGTCCCAGCCCCCATGAGCATCGCCAGTGGTGCCAGTGGCAAGGAAAAACTCGCTAAGAACAAGAGGAAGAAACCTTGAGAGGAACCAAGACTCAAAAGGGGAACCCATCTTCCTCTGGTCGACACCGGACAGCAAACATACATCATCTAAACCGCTTATCCTACTGGATCGCGGCAGGGTGCTGGAGCCCATCCCAACTGCCATTGGGTGGAAGCAGGACACACCTCGAACAGGTCGCCAGTCCATCGCAGGGCAGACAGACAGACACACACATGCATACACTTACTCACACCTAGGGGCAATTTAGCATGTCTAATTAGCTTAACTGCATGTTTTTGGACTGTGGGAGGAAACCGGAGTACCCGGAGGAAACCCACGCAGACACGGGGAGAACAGGCAAACTCCACACAGAAACGACCCCGGTCGGGAATCGAACCCAGGCCATTCTTGCTGTGAGCAAGCAGCAACAGCGCTACCCACTGCGCCACCGTGCTGCCCGGACAGCAAACAGCATTAGTATAAAGTATTAGAATACAAAATGGGCAAAACAGGTGGAGCAATGGTTAATTAGATAGTTTGAATTTATGAAGTTTGCACAGCGTTGTACAAATCATCGTTTTGTAGACATGAAAATAAAATGAAAAGTGGTTTACTGGGTGGCTATAAAAGGGAACTAAGTCATGGTTATAACTGTAATGGCTACACACTCAGAAAAAAAGCTATTGAAATATCACTGGGGCAGTACTCCTCTTGTCACTAGGGTGGGACCCGCAAGGGTACATCACCGCACCTTAAGTCTGGGAACATAACTGTGCCATAATCCACTGAAACGACATTTTCTAAGTTGCATTGACTCCACACACCCCATCACGTCTCCAGGCTTTTTATTTTATTGTTCTGTTTTAAAACGTCAGGTTATGAAGAGGAATAAACACACTTTTTCCATGGTAAAAACGTATTTAGGTACACATTATACGTTTTAAGGGTACATTTTTGTGTCTTTATTAACTCTTTTCTGACTCTAATTGCTTTGTGTAACTGAAGTTGCATGGAAATTTTGTTGCAGGCAACTTTCAACATGCAACTACTTGCATGAAAATTCAACTGTATAAAGCCAGCCTTAGTAAAAAAGGCCTATATTGACAGTTTCTTAGGTACACCTACCTTGTACCCACACTATCTGACTGCTTTATTTTTGTACTAGTTGTCTTTGCTTCCCCTGTGTAAGTGACCCAAAAGTGCCTAGTGTTTGATTCACTTCTGGCACAGATCAGGGTTAGCAAGACACTTCGTAGTTGAGTGATGATCACACAAACAAACAGTACAAAGGCGACCGGAAGTCATACCTTCTTTCAGAACCTGTTCAATCTTCATGGTGTAGTAGTCTGTGTATGGGCCCAGGTCAGCCTTCACAACTTTGACTCTGTAAACTGTAAAATGCACACATAAGCACAAGCTTCATTTAATTAAGTGACCCTTATTAGTCCCACAATGGGGAAATTTCACATCCGCATTTTACCCATCCATGCAGTGAAACACCACATGCACATTAGTAAAGGCACACTAGTGGGCAGCCCTATCCGCAGCACCTGGGGAGCAATTAGGGGTTAGGTGCCTTGCTCAAGGGCACCTCAGTCACGTACTGTCGGCTCAGGGGATCAAACCAGCGACCTTCTGGTCACAAGGCTGGTTCCCTAACCTCCAGCCCATGACTGCCCATATTCTTTGTTTTCAGTTATTAGTTATAATACAAACATTTGATTCATTATTACAACATGAAACATGAATGGAGAATTTCATTGTCAGTTCTAAGTCATTACCGTAATCCATGCCAAATTCACATGCTTTTTTCTTCCGATCTTCTGCTTCGATTTTCTCTTTCTTTTGGATGCTGCAGTTCTCTGTGGCAGAAGATATAATGTATTTGTCTCTCTTTTACATACAAAACTTCAAATATTAAACCAGTTTGATTATTTTGTTATTTATATGCTATAAGGAACACATTCACAATTTGAAATAAACATGTTGCATCAGCTTCTGAACATAATCATGGAATATGTCTGATTGCATTTTTTTTTTTAACTATTCATTTTGCTAGCATACTATTGGCTGCGAATACAAGTACCTTCAGCACAATGGCACAGACCCTCCTGATCATTGCACAGTCTGTTAAGTGTTCCATCCTTTTTCAAAGGGTGGTAGAACTTCACGCAGCGATCCCCTGTGGAAACACAAGCATTAATTTGTGTGTATGTGTCTGTATATTCATGTCTAACACTTTATTAGGAACTAATACTGGCTACTTTGCTTTAAGGGAGTCACACCCTGCCTGACTACTTTGCAGCATGGATTCAACAATGTGCGGTAAATATTCTTTTTAGATTCATGTAGTTGGTCTAGATTTGTCAGCTGCACATTCAAGCTGTAAATCTCTCATTCTACTTCATCCCCAGTGTGATCTGTTGGATTTATATCTGGTGACTGAGGAAGCCAGTGAAGTACACTGAGCTCACTGTTGGAACTAGTTAAAGGGATGCAGATGCAACAATATGCAGAGAGGGTTGTGGCACTTACAGCTGGGATAGGCCCCAGCACCCCACCATGACCCAGAAGGATAAGCGGTTTAGATGATGTATGTATGTATGTACATGATACACATATCAGGACATTTACCAGACCTGCCTCTAAGTATTAAGCATGGTGTCATCAAGCTGTGACAGCATCAGTGGGTAATTCGGCTCAGAAAATCACCTAAAATCCTGATATTATTGCTCTGCTGTTTGGCCTTCATATTCCAACGAAGGGTTAAAACAGCGACATGATTCAAACATCACATCACTCAAGAGCTCATAAGTCGTATTTGTCCGCTCTAAGTAAAGTGAAGCGTACTGTACTAAAGCCTCCTCCAGTGTTAAGAGTGAGGTTGAAGTTGAAGTATTTACTGAAGGATTTACTGAAACACTAAAACATACATAATAAAGCACAATACAGGCTTCAAATGTCAGAGTTTAAACTAGTGCTGCCATCAGTGTTTTACCCAATGAGGGAAAGCCTGGTATTTGTCTTTACTTTACGCTCTCCAAGCTGGGACTGACTTCTTTGGCACTGAAATTATAACATGTTATTATCACTATTTATAATGCATTATATTAACAATTAATAATGTATAATAAACATGGCTATAAAGTGTAATTCAGTGTAATTCTTTTTTATAAATATTTTTAACCACGTTTATAATGCCTTATTAATACATTATAACATGTTATAAATGTGTTTGTAGATGCTTACAAATGCGACATTCATAGAAAGTGTTACCAATGCTTCTTAGCAGCTGTAAAACTGTACCTAGAGATGGGATGCAGAGTAGTTTCAACATCAAAGCCTACTTTTACATCATCATCTTAAGCTAGGTGGTTCAATTGAACTCAACCATTTTAAAGCTTACTTAAGAAATAATGTCAGATCAGTATTGGAAAAGAAAAAATAGCATCATGCCATCTCTACTGTTAACTTACGTGGAGAGTAGTACTCATACACCGTGATGGCAGCGGGTTGAAGCATAGCCACTTCATTGATCTTGTGCACTCTGAAAGCAATCCTGTCTTTGGTTGGAGCCTGAGATATCTGGTAAGATGCAACAAATATCCTAATACATTTTCAGTGCAGTTAAAAGGAAATATAGTGTAAAATATAAACATCCAGCAAACTTTGAATGAAAAAATAAGATAATGAGAAATATATATATATAAAAAAAAGAAAACATAGAGCATGCAGAGAACTGTCTGAGCATGGCCTAATGTTCTAATCCTTCTTTACAGGCCCTACAGCTAATTTATTTAGACAAGGAGGGGGGAAAGAAATTGCTGAGGGTACACAAGTATATTTGACAGCAGAAGCTTTCTTCTGACAAAACTACCAAACAACTTGTAATTATGTAGGTGGTTTCTGGTTGTAGTTTGGGAGACGTTCTGACCCCTAATGTTGGATCTCTGGAGATTCTTTGGTGACACAAATCATCTTCCACACCATCCCTGGGGCCAGAATTAATTTAGCCAGAGCAGGGCTTGGCTAGTAAGAAAGTGTCTGTTCCAACTCTAGCTAGATGGCTGTGGCCCAGCACTCAGTCACTGATTCAGGTCTAGTGCCCTGAATCACCAGCAGCACCACAGTAATGTTGTAAAGGAGATCACTGTTGGAAAGGTTTGTTGTCAAAATGCAAGGCTAACTGCTTATCATCAATTTCTGGTTAGTAGAATGTGTTACAGTTAATGCCTGGGTTAACAGCTTTATGGACAACTGAACCAACCTTACTCTTAGTTCAAACTGACAAGAGGGGAAATTTTCTGAGAAATCAAAGAGAGTGAGACTGAAGAAATGCAAGAAGTGACAGAAGTGTTGTGATAGGTGAGATCACATTTTATGCAAATTTTAAGATTAGGACTGCCCAAAAAAGGGATCAGTTATGACAAAGTATATGCAGACATTCACCAGTTAGTAATATTAACTATAAGGAATAAATGAGTCTGCCAATTGTTCGTCTTCATATGTACCTTATCTAGGTAGAGGATGAGGGAACCTCGTTCTGAGAGCTGTTTATCTATCTCAAACTTCTGAATATATTGGTCACTCCCAGTGGTTAGCTGTTATGAACACAAAAAAAGTGCACAAAACATTAGCAAATGGGCAAAAATCCTTGTGGTAAGAATAGAATAATATATTTGAAATTACACTTGCACTAATGTTTGAGCACACCTGCTGGAAAAGACTTTACATACTTAGCAATACAAAGTTAGCAATATATGTAGATTTACAGTACATGAGACTAAACTTCACATTAAAGTAAAATTAAAATTGTAACTTTTATCTCAATAGAAAAACATTGGTCATGTCTTACCAGACTTATAGAGGATATGGGCGTTACCCTAATCTCTCATTGCTTTCAATTAGCATTTTATTGACATTTACAAGATATCTACATTTTTTAACTCAATGAAGTTATAATGTCCTTACATACAAACACAACTCCCATGTAATAAAACAACTGATAATAGACACAGTATATAGACAGAAGTATTGGGACACCTACACATTACACCTACAGGAGCTATTATGAATCCCATTCTAAATCCATAGGCATTAATATGGAGTTGGTCCCCCTTTGCAGCTATGTTTTCACTGCTTCAGAGTCCAGTGGCGCCATGCTTTACACCACTGCACCTGATGCTTGGTATTGTGCATTTTGAAATTAGGTTTGTGTGTAGCTGCTCGTCCATGGAAACCCATTTTGTGAAGCTCCTAATGTGCAGTTCTTTTGCTGATTTTGCTTCCAGAGGCAATATGAAGCTTGTTAGTGAGTGATTCAACAGAGGATAGGCCCTGTGTGCTTCAGAACTCTCCGGCCCCACTCTGTGAGTTTGTGTGATCTACTGATTCCTGGCTGAGCTGTTGTTGCTCCTAAGTACTGCCATTTCACATTAATAGCACTTACAGTTGAGAGGGGCAGATCTAACAGGACAGAAATTTCACAAACTGATTGAGGCAGAGGGGGCATCATATGACAGTGCCATGTTTAAACTCCCTGAGCTCATCAGTACAACCCATTCTACTGCCATTGTTTTTCTATGGAGGCTGCAAGGCTATATGCTTAATTGTATCCACATTTTAGTAATGGTTGTGGCTAAAACACCTGAACTCAAGGTGTGTCTCAATGCTGTTGTCTATACAGTGTACATTTAAATCTAAAGCTTAAGTAATAAAGTATGAAGAAATCGTGAAATTCTAATGCACAAGCTTCAAATGTTGCTCAACGAAAAGCGATCATTCCAACAGAATTCCGCTATATGACCTAGAGAAAAACCTCCTGTCTTCAAAGAAAACATCAGGAATCAAGTTCAGATGCTGGACAAAACCGATAGAAAGCCAAAAGAGCCTAGGATGGAACTAAAAATGTCCTCAAAGATATGTGATGGATGACACAGTGGAAATGCAAAATAGAACAACAAAGCCAAACTACACTAAAGTGTGAATTCCACAGAGCTGCCAGGAATGACAACGACCAGTACAACATCTATAAAATATTGAAAATAGAAACAACCATGGAAAAAACAGGTTGCTTTACAGAAAATGTTGAGGTTTTAAACAAATTATGGAAACAACAAATCTGGAAAACTGCTCAATGGTGACAGATTTAAAGAGTTCATTTTATATCTGAATATCAAAAAAAGGAAACGAATGTATGGTAGTTAAAGGATTGTCAAGATCATTCAACACAGATTCGAGCCTCACTTTGACAGAGACCTGTCAGACATCCAAGCAAGATTCAGGAAAAGACAGAGGAACAAGAGATGCTATTGCTGGTCTGTGCTGTAAATTTAAAATTTGAAAAGCTGCACAAACACAAAAAGATGCCTGCGGATCTTAAAAATGGAAATCGGTTTAATGAGAGAGTTATCAGTACAAAAATCAAGGTGAAACAAAACCTCAGGGCAAATCCAACATCGTACTCCAAAAACCAAGCATGAGTCAAAAACTGGAATAAACAAAACATACAAGCAGACAGAGCAGAAGGGCAAATCCAAAAGAGCAAAATCCAAAAAAACAGGCAAAAGGCTCAAGGCACAAGTACAGAAAACAGAGAAATACCACTCAGTAGTCCAAATGAATGGCAATACCTCCCAACGAGGAGAACAAACCGAGGACTATTTAAGTTCTGAGACAAGTGAATTGCATTAGAATTCTGGTGACTGAGAACGAGGCAGTTGCGTGTGACTGGAGGAATTGTGTTTCAAATTGATGATGTCATCGGGACTGGAATTATGGGAAATGTCCTGGAGCATGCTAGGCAAGGGAGGAAAACCCAGAAGTGTGACAACAAGCATTTTATTGACTAGATCAAAGCTTTCAACCGCATCAATCATGTAAAAATAGAGGGATGTGCTCAGTAAAATGGTTATACTAGAGCATCTCTTCATTCTAATGAGGAAACTCTGCATTGATTATGAAGCCAGAGTCAGGACAGAAAATGTACAGTCTAGTTTCACATTGACAAAGGGGTAAGACAAGGCAGCCCACTATCCCCATACTTGTTGTTTCCCCATACTTGAAACAATTTTCCGATGTATTGATGCATCTCTACAAAGAAAGATTAGAATTGTCCAAGCTGTGGTCTTTTCTGTGGTTCTTTATGGATGTGAATGCTGGGTGATCAAAAAGTAGGACAGGAAAAATACTGATGCCTTTGAACACTGAGAGTTGTAAAGGCTTTTGAAAGTACCCTTGGCAACAAAGGAATAAAAAAAAATGGATCTTTGAACAAATCAAACTATCCAAAACCCAGATAACCAAATAAAAGCTCTTATGTTGGACATGCTTCAGGAAGAACCAGTTCATTGGAAAAGACATGTTCAGAACAGTTAAAAGTAAAAGAGGAAGAGGACAGTCAGCAATAAGATGGATGGAGACAATCAGACAATTCATGTACAAGCCATTAAGAAGCCTAAAGACCCAAACAGATGACAGAGTATTCAGAAGAAACAATATCCGTATGGCCACTAGAAGTTGGAATCGATTTGATGGCATTTAAGAATAGCTATAATAAGTACATTAAATGCATCACTTAAATTACATAATTATTAGTTTCTGGAATATTTATTTTAATGTCCCACTAGGTTTTAAAATGTTAGTGATATATCATCTGCCATATATTTCCTTACATCACTGAGATCAGTTTCATCCACCACAAATCCTGTCAGCAGGCCAATATCCAAAATAGACATAGCGGCATCTCTGGTTTGACTCTTATAGCTGTACAGATGAATAAAAAAATCATTTAATTTAATTCATTTTATTTATACATTAGTACAGTCCTTAAACATACAACTAACAAATACATAATCTGAAATATCAAATCTGATGAACCTAAAGTACAAAATAGATGCAGTGAACTGTATGTGCAATCCATATTGTGATATACTCACGAGGTTTCAATGGTAAGCAGATAACTTTCTTTAGCTCCAGTATATTTAACTGAAAGGAGATGAACATTCAAGTACATTACAGCAACAATCGTTACCATGTCTCAAATTCACACTCTTGTCACAACTAGAAATAAAGTTGCTCATAGAGGCACATTTGAGTCATGATGAATCTTACCATCACGTTGTTTCTGCATCTGAACAGTGAGATCAAACATTTTGCAGTCACTTTCCCTCTCCATTGGTCTAGCATAGTACAGTGTTGTTACCTATTGAAAGGATATTTATTACAAATAAACAAATTTAACAATAAATACAAAATCTTAAGACAAACAAGACTCATGTAGTATGTGTGAATACTCACTTTGAGAGATCCCACACCAGTCCCCTTAGCAGTAACATTAAATTCCTGCTTGAGCTTAACCTATGGATGCACATCATTCAATCTTAATATTTTCAGAGTTAAACACAAAGGCTTGGATAAACTGAAATAGAGGTCTGGAAGTATATCAGTATCTTGCTTTCAGATAAAGTCTTTTCTGCTGAGTGTGCTGCTGTCACTGCCCTGATGGGATGACTGACAGGTTGGGAAGTCCATAAAAATGAAAATGCAATCAGGCTGAATGCATTTTCAAAGGCATTTTGCCACAGAATGAGTACAGTAGTTGAGAATAATGTAACTGCAAAAAGAGTTTTGCCCTTGTTCGAGCGTAGTGTTCTGCAATGTAAATGCATTATTAGAGAATCAAAAGGCATATAAGATCAATTACATTTTAACTAGCACTTTGATAAAATTAATGCAGAACCACTTTCAGCATAAATATGCAGTTCTGAAAATACATTTAAATCAATAATTTAAATAAACTACACATAAATCATGAAAATCTTTGTACAAATTAAATTTCAAAACTGGCATGCCAAATGGCAAATTGAAATCACAGTATTGAATTAGAATTTACATTTTGAGCTATTGAATATATGAATGGGAAATTTAAATTCAGACAAATACACTGGCAATTTTACATATTACATTTTAATTTTGATACTGATATGCTTCCATACAGGAGTAGAATTTATTTGAATATATATGTAGAATTTGCCACCTTCTTAAAAGGCTTAAACTTTAACTGAAATTCATGCCATCAGATATGTTTTTTTCAGATTAAGTCTAATCTCAAACACAAGGCAAAGCAACAATCATGATCAAAGACAAAAAAGGAAAAATGTGGTTTAATATAATTGTTGAGAAATTTAACCTTCTCTGAACGGGTGAGGTGTGAGGTGTCCCTTTTGAAAATCCATCTGTTGGATTTGCTTCTTTCACTCACAGCCACCTCCACGTCCAAGTCCACATCTTGAAGTTTCTTCACTCGCTTGTAGTACTCAGCCACAGATTGGAAGACCATGATAGTTGCCTGGGTGACAAATAATATGCAAAGATGGGACTAAATACTGTCTCAGAGGATTGTATACATTCTTGCTTTTGAGGTTTTGTATAAGTTAAATGGAAACAAGTCTCAGTTCTTTCATGAGCCCTATTTGGATGGGATTAACTTTACTGTACCCTCCACAAATAATGGCACCCCTGTAAAACATGAACAGGCTGTACAATATTTATTGCTTATGCTTTTGATCTTTCACTTAAAATATTTACAAAGTCTAAACTTTTTTTTTGTAAAAAAAAATCAAATCTGTATGCGTCACAGTTGTTGACATCCCTTCATTTAATACTTTGTATAGCCTACTTTTGCAAAAATAATAGCTGGATTTTCTTCTACAATGCATAATAAGGCTGGAGAACACATGATTAAGGATCTGAGCCCATTCCGCCATACAGAACCTCTCCAGATCCCTTCAATTCTGATGTCCACATCCTCTTAAGCTCATCCCACATGTTTTTCTATGGGGATAAGTTCAGAGGACTGGATAGCTATGACAAAACCTTAATTCTTTGTTCAGTGAACCATTTTTGTGTTGACTGATCATTGTCCTGCTGGAAAATCTAATCTATGGTGCAGTTTAAGCTTCCTGGCTGAGGCAGTCAACTTTTGCTTTAATATCAGCTGCATACTTCACAGTGGGGATACCTTTCTCCTTGGCTATATCTGTGTCTGCACCAAACTCATTTCTGCTGTTTGCTGCCCAAAACCTCTATTTTGGTTTTGTCAGACCCTAGAATATGGAAGATTCAGTGACATCTGGTAAACTGTGGGATCTTGAGTTTGTTGATCCTTGACAGCAGAAGATTTCTTCTGGCAACCCCCAAACAACCTGTGGTTATATGGGTGGTACTTAATTGTAGTTTGGCCGACGTTCTGACCCCAAGGCTAACTAATGTCTGCAATTCCTTGTCTGTTATCCATGGAAATTCTTCATCCACTCAAACCATCCTCCTCACTGTGTGTGGGTTCAGTATAAACATATGTCCTTTTTCCCAGAATATTATTAACATTTCCAGTTGTTTTAATCTTCATAATTTTTGCCATGCTAGTGGGAATGGGTATTTTCAACTGTTTAGCTATGAATAAAGCTGTTTTCTTATTTGCGCAGCTAAACAAACTTTTGTCACACATAAGTGCTGTATTCTCTGGTCTTTCTCATAGTAGTGGATGACTTAGGGAATTTGGCACCTCACATATATACCCTGGTGAACCAGAAAGTCATATTTTATGATTTGAGTGTGCCTAATTGCTCAAGTGAACTTTATAATAAAAAAAAATGACAGGGAAACATACTTCAATTAAATTTCACTCACAGAATATACAATTGTGGCAAACATATATTTGAGAACCATTTATTTCACCAGAAGATGTCAGTTTTTCTTCATTGCTTGTACTAAAGGTAAGATTTTTGTTAATATTTTGACTCAAAGATCAAAAGGATCAAGACAAAAAAGTTCAGCTAGGAATTCTGCTCAATCTGCAAACGTTTTTGAGACATTTTGGAAGTTCAACTCTACACATATTATCCAGATGGCAATCAAAAAACAGCTACTAACAGAAACTAAAACATCTATGGGAGGCATGCAACCTATTTGAGCCTTCAACATACTGAGACTTTGCAAATAACTTAAAGAACTTAACAACGATAACTCAAGAACTGGAAGCATATTAGTCAACCAGTTTTAGAAGGCCACTAAGATTGTCCACTAGGCACTGAAAGTTGACAGTTATTTTAGAGCCAGAGAATGAGCGACATAATTGCACAGTTTAAAGTTATTTCATAACATGCAACATGTGTTCACAATCTTCAATTGTTTGCAAAGTAAACTTTATGAAGTAGTCCTGCGATTGTCATTCAGTCACTTTGAATTTGATCATGAAATAAATTTTGCAGACTATAGGTGAGTAATTATCCAAAAATTTGCTAAAAAGTACTATTTTGTAAGTAAAATCAAGCTAAACTAAAAAATCTGCTTTTTATTTGCCATGATTTCAATCACAACTATATGCACCATGGCACATACAAGATGAGGCACCCAGTGCGCACAAATAGTGCAGTTTCACATTGAAAACAATAGAAAAAAGTGCTGCAAAAATCAGTTCTGGAGTGTATAGCAGTTGTAGTCCTTCAGGTCATGTAAACAGTAGAGAACAAATCCAGATGTTTGTGGACAAGGATATACAAAATGCCCAAAGGTTGTTTAACTTAAGGCTGTATTGCAATGTAATGTCAGCAATGATTTAGGATATTACAGTTTGCTTGCTGAAAAAAGCCTTCCCTCTGGATTTCAGCCTATATATTATAGATTGATAGATATTTTTATCTTTTCTTCTGAAATCAAACCTACAGCGCCCTGTGTGAAAAAGTGTGGTCATTATCCACAAATTGCGAAAACATGGAACAGTGGTGAACCTTCCCAGGAGTGGGTATTAGACTTGGTTATTTATGTATTTATTTATTAAGAAAAAAATGATAAAAAATGAATATTATATATCTGTGAGAGGCAAAAGTATGTGAAACATTAAGATTAGCAGATAATTTGAAGGTCAGTTGTTTTCAATGGGATTGCAGATTGCAGTCAGGTGTGAGTGACTACCCTATTTTATTTAAAGAACAGGGATCTATCACAGTCTGGTTGTCACAACACGTTTGTGCAAGTGTATCATGGCATGAACAAAGGAGATTTCTGAGGACCTCAGAAGAAGAGTTGATGATGCACATCAGGCTGGATATATAGAGTTTGTACACCCCCAATCCACAGTTAGACAGATTGGATACAATTTCAAGATCATTGTTATGCTCTGAAGGAGTGGTCAACCAACAAAGATCACGCCAAGAGCAAAGCATGTAATGGTCTGTGAGGTCACAAAGGAATCTAGGGTAACTCCCAAGCAACTAAAGGCCTGTCTCACCGTGGCTACTGTTAATGTTCATGAGTCCACCATCAGGAGAACACTGAACAACAATGGTGTATGTGGCACGGTTGCAAGGATAAAACCACTGCTTTCCATAAAGAACATTGTCGCCCATCTGCGGTTTGCAAAAGATCACATGGACAAGCCAGAAGGCTACTGGGACAATGTTTAGTGGACGGATGAGACCAAAATAGATCATTTTCGTTTAAATCCCTTTTTGTTTATCCCTTCTTTAAAATACACAGTGCTGGTAGTATTATGGTTTGGGTCTATTTTGCTGCATCTGGGCCAGGACATCTTGTCATGGAAGAATGAACTTCGAATTATACCAGCAAATTCTAGATGAAAATGTCAGGACATCTGTCTGTGAGCTGAAACTCAAGAGAACGTGGGCCATGCAGTAAGACAACGAACCTAAACACACAAGTCATTCTACCAATAAATGGTTAAAGACGAATGAAGTTAATGTTTTGGAATGGACAAGTCAAAGTCCTGACCTTAATCTTATAGAAATGATGTGGAAGGACCTGAAGCAGCAGATCATGGGAGGAAACCCACCAACATAACATAGTTGAAGCTGTTTTGTACAGAGGGATGGGCTAAAATTTCACCATGCCGATGTGCAGGACTAATCAACAGTTACTGCCACCATTTAGTTGCAGTTATTGCTGCACAAGGGGGGTCACACCTGATACTGAAAGCAAAGGTTCACATACTTTCGCCACTCACAGATATACACTAATCATCAAAAAATAGTTGCACCCAGAAGAAACTCTTGGATTGAAATGCTATTCGGAAGCAGTGTCTCTCAGTATGGCGTTGGGCCGCCATGTTTGCTAATACAACATGCCAGGCACCACGGCATGGAGTTGTAGAGGTTCCTAATGGTGTCCTATGATAATCCATCCCATGTAGCTTGAATATTCTCACACAGCTTCTGCAGATTTTGCGGTAGGGGTGGAGTGTTTTATAGCGCGTCCAATAACATCCCACACATTTTTAATCGGGGATAGGTGTGCTGCAAAGGCAGGGCTACTGGTTTCAGGACCTCATTAATGTAACATTGAGCTGTCAAAGTGCCTGTAATGAAAACCAAAGGTGATCTGGCATCATATGAAATTGCACCCCCACATCAAGACACCAGGCCTTCTGTACGTGTGACAACAAACCGTTCAACTTGGCACTGACCACAATGCCTCCACACATGGATACGTTGGTGGTCTCCACCAAGATGAAAATGGGACTTGTCATTGAAGTTGACCTGCTGCCATTCTGAGTCACTCGATGACAGTCTGGCATGACACCAGTAGAGTCTTTGGCGACACTGACATGGTGCTAAGGGCAGTCATTGTAATGGTCTGCAAGCATGCGGTTCTGTATCGTGCAGCCATCTGCTAATGGTGCTTGCACTAACAGGATGACTCACGGAGGGTATCACTGCTCGTTGAATGTCAGCAATCATGGCTGTTGTATCACTTTGCACATGTTGGAAAATCCATCCGTTCTCCCTCTCTGTGTTCGTGTAGGTTGCCCAGATCCTTTTATGTCCCTAGTGTATGCCTTCTTCTATACACTGCTGCCAACAGCATGCTAAAGTAAAGTAATGTCCGCATGTCCAGTATGGCGCGCAATATGTCGATAAGACCATCCCACTTCCCGGAGCCCTACAATGCAACCCCTTTTAAACTCTTTCAACTGCTCTATTTGTTTTCACGAGTCAGAATGGAAAGCAGGTGCAACAGGGTGACCTTATATATTCAGTCAGGTACAGCGATAAGTCTTGTCCTTGCTTACATCACATGCATGGCCGAGCATGACACTTGAATCACTCACATCTCTCATAATGTACTTATTGTGCCATGGATTACCGCGGGATGGACCTAGGTAAGCAAAATTGTTTTCTCACGCCATAATCACAGCACTGATTTTTTGCCTTTGAAAGAGGAAATAAAACAAACACACTGAAGGAAACTTTTTGCTCCTGGAATTTTTCTGAATGTGTGCTTTGAATTTAAGATTAGCCACTACCTGTGGTATCAGCATATCATTGTGCATGAATAAGGCCTACCTGTGTGGTCTCACTACTTCCATAAGGACTGGTCTGCCTATTGAGCCAGTGCACGGCTTTCCCTGCTGCGTCAAACTCCTTCACTTTCACCAGAGCCAGCAGGGCATAGGCCGTGGCCTCCAGGGTGAAGTGGTGACCTCCAGAAACTTGCCAGAAAGAACCGTCTGTTCATAAAAGGAAAAAAAAGGAAGCTGTAGATTACAACGGAATTAGTCTCTAAACTCTTAATTTAGGGTGCTGTTCTGTGTGTGTGTATATATATATATATATATATATATATATATATATATATGTGTGTGTGTGGTATGTGTGTGTATGTATGTATAGCCCAACCCCGTTTTGAGGTTCACTGACCTTCAGAGGAATATTTCATCAGGAGATCTTTGTTGAATTTGCCAGCGTTGGCCATGGCATAGGAGGTCATTGCAACAGCATAAGGGTTGGTCAAAGTGGGAATTCTACTCTCCAGGTAATCAATTGCCTTCTTCATACTCTCGGGAATACTCTAAAAGAGAAAAAAAAAATGTTTGTGTATATAACATGAGCTGATCTATTTTCACACATCAAATTTGACCTACCTTAACTGACTCAGCACAAAGTTCACTTCCTTCTTGCATAGCAATCAGGACAAATGCTGTCAGAGATGCATCTGCATTCTTTCCTTGCACATCTCCCTGGAATCACAGAGGAAAGCCTGCACTAAAACATGGATTTCACTGAACTAAAAATTTCAACATTTTAAGAGACACCATTCTTCAAGATTTGTTCAGCCAAAAGCAAAGGCTGATTTCAACTTACGACCATCTCCCCATGAACCACAGGTGCATGTTCTTTAAACATGCCATCTGGCATCTGTCCTTTCAGAACCAGCCACTTAAGAGCGCTGCAGAGAACATTCTCCTGAATGGGAATGAGGTCACTGGCCATGGCGAAGACTTTGGCAACGTACGCCGTCAGCCTTCACCACAGAGATGAACAAACAGAAAAAAATGAACAAAAATCGTAGTCACAAGTACATAGGAATATGGGAGAATTATTCGGAAAGGAGAGGAGGAGTGATTCTCAAGCATATACAGTGCTGAAAAAAAGGATTTGGGTCCTCCTCATTTCCTCTCTATTTGCATATTTGTCACACTAAATAATTTTAGATCCTCACTGTTTTGTGTCCATGCCATGTCTTTGTTTTTCTTTCTCTCTTGTATCTTGGTTGCCTTTCTTTCACAGGTTCACTGGTGTGTCAATCACTACCTCCTGCAGTATGTCGTTTGGCCAATCAATGTGCAGGATTCTGGCACTGGAGATGGAGCTTGGTGTTTTAAAAGCAGTGCATCCTACCCACCCAGAGAGAACGAGAACAACTGTGCTCGCTTGGACTCCTGGCCATGGATGGCTGTAGCATCACCAGGGATCGAACTCGCGATCTCCTGATGATAGGGCCTATGCTTAGACGGTTGCACCACTTGGGGGCCCGCCGACTGTTCTCTTTCTAATGGTGGAATCATGAATGCTGATCTTATCTGAGGTGAGTGTGGTCTGTTAATAGGATGTTCATCTGCATTCTGTTGTGACCTGCTGGATAAATAGTCGCTGTGCTCTTGGAGGGATTTTGGTCGGTCGGCCACCTCTGAGAACCTTCACTACTGCTCCAAGTTTACTCCAGTTTTCATTTTGAGATAATGTCTCTTACTGTGGACCGCTGGTGTCTCAGACCCTTAGAAATGGCTTTCTCATCTCTTCCAGAATTTCTTTTGATCAAGGCACAGTGTGCTGCTTGTTGAGACCGTTTAGCCTGCTTGACATAGCTAGAAAGGTTATATTTAAGTAATATAAATGTTCAACAGTGCTGACAGTAATCAAGCCAAGTAATCAGTTCAATTCAGTTGATCACAATTTCCAATTAGATCTGCTCAAATATTTGGTAATGACTTTCTTTTAAACAGGGCCAGTTGGTGTTGGATAACCTTTTTCCTTCGACAAACGAAATGATCATTTAAAAGCAGTATTTTGTTTTTACTTATGGTGTCACTGTCTTACATTAAATTTAGTTTGAAGATCTTAAGCAATTAAATGTGACAAATATGCAAAAATAAAAGAAATCTGGAAGGGGCCAAATACTTTTTTCACAATACTGTATCTGTTTACCATGTGCTGCTGGGTCTGTCCTTCCATGCAGCAAAGGATCCGTCATCTTTACGGTAAGTCAGCTCTAGATTGTAACCTGAGAATGAGAGAGACAGATCAATCTCTGTAGTGTAAAATACTTCAAATTGTTACACAATGTCAGATTCTCAGGAGTTTTTGTTTTATACAGGGAGATTCACTCAAAAGAGGGCCCGAATATTCTGTTGTAACTCCCGTTAGGATGAAGCAATATGAACCAAAAAATTACACTACATACCTTGATGTATGTATAATCGATTGCATTACGTGTGATGCTGGAAGCGATCAGTGTTTTCTGCCAGACACATGAAGGGGTACAGGGCTATGCACCCGGAAGTTGCCAGCGGAGGTTAAACGTTGTGACGGCTGTCCGGCGCCTACCTCATTGCTCCGATGCAGGGGCATCCTTGCTTGTTCAAAGCTACATATACTGAGGAGCACATTGCACATTGTTTCGTTCAGATTGCTTCATCCTAGCGAGAGTTATTACAGAATATTTGGGGCCTCTTTTGAATGAATCTCCCTGTAGTACTGATATCATCACAAAATGAAAAATACAGAAAACAACTAGTTGAGAAGCATCTCATACACTGCAATAATACAATAATACAATACATGTTTAAAAATGTTATTTTAGGAAAATGTTGCACAATCTGCACATTCTATCACATTTTATTCTGTCCAGTCATTGTAGTTTCAACAGTGAATTTGGTCACTTACTGCTCGACCTCAAACTCTGCCAACAAGCACACCCATTGGCCCATGAGCTGCTGAATGTTGTCATTTTATTGGCTCTCCACCAAAACATTCGCATGAATTAGGGCACGCTTCATGTAAATGATATGTAAATGAGGTGCCAGCTGGCTGGCACTTGATTTCACGCACTGAATTAGATTCATCAGTTACACTCAAATCTCCACTTGTTTCCACATTATTTTTGATACCTTTTAAATGTTCAGCAAAATATATGCTGGAACAGACATTTCCATAAATGGGACAAAAGTATTGAGACACCTACACATTATACCTACAGGGGCTTTTATGACATCCCATTCTAAATTCATAGGCAATAATATGGAGTTGGTCCCCCTTTGCAGAGCTACAGCAGCTTCCACTCTTCTTGGAAGCTTTCTACAAGATTTTGAAGTGTGTCTGTGGGAATTTTTTGACCATTCATCCAGAAGAGCATTTATAGGGTGAACCCCTGAAAAAAGCCCATAGCATTATCCCTCCTCCACCAAACTTTACAGTTGGCATAATTCAGTTAAGCAGGTAACTTTCTCCTGGCATTCCTAGATTCAGATAGAGAAGCATGATTCGTCACTCCGCAGAATATGTTTCCACTGCTCCAGAGTCCAGTGGTGGCGAGATTTACACCACTCCATCTGACGCTTGGCATTGTGATGTAAGGTAAGGCTGCTCAGCCATGGAAACCCATGGCATGAAGCTCTCAGCGCACAGTTTTTGTGCTGATGTTGATGCCAGAGGAGGTTTGGAACTCAGTTATTGAGTCAGCAGAGCGTTGGTGACTTCTATGCACTATGCTCACCAGCACCTGGCGGCCCCCTCTGTAACTTTACATTGCCTGACACTTTGTATCCGAGTTGATGTGGTTCCTAAATGCTTCCATTTTTCGATAATACCACTCACAGTTGATTGTAGGAGGGAAGAAATTTCACAAACTCACTTGTTGAAATGTTGGCATCCTATTGCAGTACCACGCTTGAATTCAGTGAGCTCCTTGGAGCGACTAATTCTTTCACAAATGTTTGTAAATGTAAACTGTATAACTAAGAGCATGATTTTATGCACCTGTGGCAATGGGACTGATTAAAACACTTGAATTCAGTGATTAAGAGGTGTGTCCCAACACTTTTGTCCATATAGTGTACTCTGGAGCCATGGTGTCTTTTATCCTTACAAAACCCAAAAGCAAAGAATTATACTAATGCTAGCAAAGTGTAAGGGAAGAGGTTTCTCACCTGTCTGGATGTGTTTGACAGCTTCGGCACGACGATCCATGCCGACTCCCTCCCACTGCTTGGTGGTGTCCAGGTAGTGTGTGGCGATAAGGGGCAGGGTCATGTGGATCATGACTTGCTCTCCACAGCCAGAAGGCTGCACAATCAGGCGCCCCATGAAGTCACCACTGATGGCCTGCTCGATTGTCTGACTCACCTCCTGACCTGATGGAGAGCAAAGAAGAAAGTAAATGGATGGGTGAATGAACAGGTGGATTAGTTCTTTTAGAAAATCTGCATTGTTGTGATCTTCTGGACTGAAATCAATGTCATCATTCCTGGAGTCTGTTGGATCCAGTCCAGAATTCAGAGTGCTCTTATCACCAATGGGACTACCTTGTTTATAAACTTTAAAATTCTGTCTAGGTTCTTAGTATTTCTCCAGATTCTGACAGTTTGCTACATTTATAGCATTTGGCACATATTGTTGCTGTGCAAAGAAAACGTCTATGTCCTTTTTTTTTTCCTTTCTACTTTTACTTTTACTTTTTTACATCACTTGAGTGTGGCAGCTGTCCTTTACATTGCCTGAAATTTTCATTAAGCTTGGACCAATAGACATGCCTCAAAAATGCTTGGAATAAAATCTTTTAACATTAACTTACATTGCAAGTAAAGAATGTTTTTGCCTTCTCCCGTAAAGTTACTATTTTGGAGATTTGTTTTTCTTTGGATAGCGAGGATATATTTCCATCTAAGCATTTTTATGCATACGCAAAATGGCCAAAAGTTTCTAATTGTTGAGTTCAGGTGTTCCAGTTACACCCATTGCTATTAGGTTCATAAAACTTGTAGTCTCCATAGACAAACACTGGCAATAGAATGAACCTCCTTGTAGCTGGCCCCATCTTTAGCCCATATAAGGGGACAAAATAAGAGGCCCATGTGGAACATAATCATTCAAAAATTCTGTTTCATGACCCACCCTGTTTTTAGCAGGATTTAAGAAAAATATTTTCAGTATATAAATATATTTTTTTCAGTATAGTTGTTTCTGCACTAATTCTTATGATTGTTGGAATTGTTTACCCTAATCTACTAAAATTATTTTCTCCTCAAATCATCTGCTTGTATTAGCTGCTCAAATCTTCTGCTTAGCTGCACTTCCTACAGGTTTATGCTTTGTTTATGCAAAGACATTTTGCCAGAAATAACCAAACCTCTCCTGTCAATGATTAATTCCTCTCTTAGTCTTGACTATATCCCAAAAACTCTTAAACTAGCAGTAATTAGACCTCTGTTTAAGAAACCTATTGTTGATCCCCGCAAGTTATCAAATTGTAGACCTCAAATCTTCACTTTATATCAAATATTTTGGAAAAAAGTTGTGACACGACAACTAAGTTCCTATTTGAATAGGAATCACATGCATGAAAAAATTGTGGATTTAGGCCTGATCACAGTACTGAGACAGCACTAGTGAAAATTCTCTTTTTATTCTTTGACCAAGAAAATCTATTCTTGCTGGTTCTGCATGATCATAGTGCAGTATTTGATACTATAGACCACTCTTTCTAACTAGACTAGTAAACCTTGTAGAAGTAACAGGAATAGCTCTTTCCTGGTTCAGGTCTTACCTGACTGATCAATATTGCTATTGTATATATCACCCAAACCAGATGATAAACTTCATCTTAATATAATAGAATTGTGTATAAAAGACATTCAAAGATTGGATGTTGAGTAAATTCCTACTACTCAACTCCACCACTCAAAATCTGTTGTTAATGTGAATGAACCAATGTCCTGAAATGAGCCGCATGCACGCAACCTAATAAGTAACAACACATGAATGAACTGAATTGAAATTGTGTCATGAACAGCAAACAAACGATCGAGCAAAATGAGCCTTTGAGGCGAAGACAATTAACTCTGATCAGCTCTCAGCCGCTCATTATTAGAGCAAGACAAAGGTGAAAGGGTGAGATGTGCTGCTTTTCCACAGTTTACAGGCTTTAACATGAATTCCAATCTATGTGTTCTCATTAAGGTTGCATGGCCATAAATCAACTATGTATGTAGGACCACATGTGAAAGTGGCTCAGGTTGGATTTGAAAACATCAGATCTGAGTCACATTAGGGCAAAAATTCAGATTTGTGCCACAACAACCTGGTAATGGGAACATAACCCTTGATGTCCTGACCGACAGTCAGGGGGTCTTATCAGTCCCTTAAAGTTATGCCTCCCCTTTACCTTCAGTCAGATGTTATGCTTTTTCATTTGGTGATGTTAAAATGTTATGCTTTTTCCTTTCATCTGATAGTGGCAGCAGTACCATACAATCACAATGCAATGCACTGCACTGTGCTGACGAAGTAAGCTAAATTTTAAGAGCTTTTTTTCTCAGACAAGATTTGCAGCTCAATTTACTGAATGACATTTAGGCAAGACTACAGCCATAAAGCACAAATTTATCATTGAGAACCACCAATACTTTTCCATTAGGAGCCACAGCACATGCATGTGTCTTATATATATATACTATATAATGAATTTATTATAAATAGACATAAACAAAGTATGAACATTACAATAAATATTCAGGGGAGAGGGCAGAGAAAGTAAAGCAACTACAAGCTATCCAAGTCTCAAAGCAGCAACTTCTAATCAGCACAAATACAGTGCTTAAGTAAATATTAACCCTTTAAGGTCAAACAAAAATGTGTCTATTTATGCTGAAAACTTAATATTTTAAATTATTCGTTAATGATATTTTGGCCCTCAGGTATTTTGACATGATTCGATATGGCCCTCTTTAGACACCCCTGCTTTAAGCAGTTCATCCTTATAGCTTGGACATACTTGTGAATGTTCCTTGTCTCGTCCAGGACATCTGACTGACACTTTCTAGACTTTAATTCTGACTGGTGTTTCTTGAGGTTGGAATTTGGGTAGACTGCTCTGTTGCTTTGTGAAGAGTTGATTTTGACAGTTATGTCTTGATATTAGTTTAAATGTAGTAATTGAAAATAATTTTTTCTTGGCTAGCTTATTATGACTAGAAGAGCTATATTAATATTAATGGCTCGGATCTTGTTCTTCCCAACCAGCTGGCTGATTTAGATGTTTTCTTTCTGTTTTCTGTCTCACGGGTCCTGTATGGTAGGAGGATTGCCAGGTATTTATAGCTGGACTGTTCATCTTGATCACTTCCCTGTTTTACTATCAGCCAATCACGCTTCTCTAGCTGCAATAAATATCCCAAGGCAGTGACTTTTACAGTCTTGATGTCATCAATGTACAGAATGATCTTCAATCTTGAAACTGCATCCTCACCCACTCTTGGTCAAGATTTAGTTCGAGAGATTGTCATACCAAGGGCATGGTACATTGTCTTTGAAGATAATTTGAACAGTTGTCTTAAAGTTTGTTTGTAATGTTGTTCTCTAGAGGCCAGTGAGTTATTGATAAAGGCTTTTGGTGTCCTATGTTGTGCTAGGCACTTAAGCATCCATTTCTAATGCATTTGATTTTTTTCTCGTTGAGTTGTTTGTTTACTTGTAGTCAATCTTGGAAACTTGGACTGCATTGTCTAAGAACACTGGTGATGCCTAGGAGTCTTGGTGGATCCATCCATTCATCCATCTATCCAAAGATTGATTAATCTATCTATCTATATTGGTATGTAATATCCTAAAGATAGATCTATACTGGTGTTAGTGTCCTAACATATCCTATCACAAACTGTGATAGTGGTAGTGGTATGAATGAATGAGCAGGTTTTTGTTGATATATACCTAGACTAGGTCATAACAATGGACAATAACAGAATGGCTGTATAGACACATGTATGTTTTCCCTTACCAGACACAGTGATGTATGTATGAGCAGGAGTGTTTGGGACTTGATCTTGTGGTACTTCACTCTTCACACGCACAACTTGCACTCCACCTTTTCACAGCAGAGAGACCAAGACAGAGTTAGACAAATCCCTCGTAATGGGTAATATTGACATAGCATGAATTGGAGATATGTAAAGGTCAACATAGTAAAAATTCCCCACCAGGAACGTTAGAGGGGTTGAGCTCCACATTCTTCTCCTCAACTGTTTTTAACACACCTTCAGACTGAGAAAGAGAAAGATAAGGTAATGGATCCTTTAATCAATTTTAGATATTGATATCTTTCAGTAACACTTTATTGTAGTTTACTGTACTACATTATCATTTGTTAAAATGATTCCAAGTGTCATTTGTTATAAAGGTTGCATTTCCTAACTTTGATGTCAAGTAAGTCAATCTCATTGACATCTATGCCAAGTGAGATTGCTTTTTTTTACTGACTTTAGGTTTTGTCATGATACTTTTTGGAGTAAAATGACATAGACTTTGTAGATCAGTTAATGGCACAGTGACATTCTTATAACAGCTTGCCATTTTGTAAAATGAGATTCATTTTTCCACTTACAAGATCACTTATGAAAGAGTTACCCATTTTTTGTTTTCTCATGGGAAATGTTGATAGTCTAAAGTCTTAGACCTTACATCTGCTTATGTTAATTGTAGATTTTACACTGGAGTAGAAACACAATTCCAAAAAAGTTGGGACAATATTTGAAGTGCTAATAAAACCAGAAAGTGAAACAGATGCGAATTCTGTTTGACCTATATTAAACTGAAAACAGGACAGAAAAACATATTTGATGTGTTACTGTATTCCAAATTGAATTCCTGCAAAATGCATTAAAAAGGTTGAAACATTGCGTCACTTTGCTTATCATTTTAACAACACTTAATAAACATTTGGGGGCTGAATGCAAAAACTGATCCACTTTCAAAAGCAGAAATTTTTCTATTACTTCATTAAACAAGTCTGCAACTGTGTGGGGCCTTCATTATCGTATTTTGCACCTCATAATGCACCACCAGTTTTCAGTGGGAGGCAGTTCTGGATTGCAGACAGGTCAGTCTAGCACCCCCACTCTCTGATTATACAACTATACTTTTCTAACACATGCAGGATGCTTTTTGGTGTTAATGTTGAAATAAGCATAAAACATCAACAAAAAATGATTTGCCCTTTCTTTCATTTTGCATATTTTCTACACTCGAATGTTTCAGATCATCAGACTTCTTTTAATATGAGAAAAACATAATCCGTGTAAATGCAGAATGCTGTTTTGATTATTTAATTCATTGATGAAAAAATGCTGTTCAGCCCTACTTGGCCCTATGTGAAAAAGTAATTCTCCCTTTAGCTACTAAATCAACCAGTTCACCAAATTCAATTGACCGTTGGGTTCAATGTCACCAGTCACACTCAGACATGAATACTGCCAGACCTATTGAATCTAAACATCACTTAAAGAGCACCTCTCTTAGGAAGCAGCTAGAAGGTCTCAAAAAGCAGCACATGATGCCACATTCTAAAAAGATCCAAAAACAGATGTAAAACAAAGTCATTGAAATCTACCGGTCTGGAAAGGGCTACAAAACCATTCTACGGCTTCCAAGTTTCTACTTGAAACTTGGAAGGTAGATTCGTACTTTATACACAGATTTCTTTCCGAATTCCCAGAATCTTTGATAATATTAATATGCACTGTAGAGGGTGAAATACCTAGAAACCTAGCAACCGCTCTTTGAGGAACATCGTTCTGAAACTGTTGTGTTATTTACAGATGCAATCCATCCTTACTCATGTGGGACTATGCCTTTCCTGGATTTATTTCCCTTTATATGCAAGCATGATTGCATCACTTGTTTAAGATGTTTTTTGAACATTTCACGACATTCCTGGTCTTAAATTACCCAACTGTCCCAAATGTCCCAACTGTCCCAAAGTGAATTTACAAATGACTGCTATCTGTTTTGATTTGCGTTTTTATTTACTGTCCCCACAATTGTTTTGAATTGTTTTGTTTTGTCTGCGTTTTTACAATACCAATTCTACAGTCTTTCAAATGTAGTACAATAATAAAAATCAACATCACATCTTTATGCATGGACATCAACCTTTAACTTTCCTGTGCCATGAATTCCCTTTGCTATGTTAATGCCATCTGTCCTGGCTAATGCTGAATGACATTCTTGGAAATTCTCTAAGAATAGAGTGCTGACACTCCTCAGCTGACACTCACCACCACCTTCAGCTCCTTCCTTACTCCGTCAGCATGTCCGTCACGAGACATAGCCTTTACTTCAATCCAGTGGTTGCCCAGATCCATGGGAATAATAATATATGAGATAGATCTGGAGGACATTGCACCAACGACAACTGTGGTACGATACTTGCCCTTCTTGCTGGCCGAGCTGCAAACATGTTCCGTCTCTGTGAATTCCACACGCACCTAGTAAGGAAAGGGAGCCAGAAGCATCGACAAAAAAATAAGGTGCCTCATTAGCAAAACGTTCATCTGTGAAAGATACAGAGTAAACTGAACTCTTTTAACCATGAACTCTTTTAACGAGACACTTTGCCCTTACTGTTATATGATCACACCTGTAAATTGGCTATGTCAGTGACAAATCAAGTCAAGGTGTATTTACAACCCCATTTCCAAAAAAGTCGGGACGCTGAGCAAAATGTAAATAAAAAAAAAATTAAATGATGTGCCAATCATTTAAACTCTGTATTTAATTGAAAATGGTAAAAAGACAACAAATCAAATGTTGAAACTGAGAATTTTTATTGTTTTTTGAAAATTATATGCCCATTTTGAATTTGATGCCACAAACACTTTCCAAAAAAGTTGGGACAGGGGCATGTTTACTACTCTGCACCCCTATACCATCATAAATACTGGCTTTTGAACTGTGCACTGATAACAAGCTGATTGGTCTTTAGCCCGGAGGACACAGTGTCCATGATTTCCAAAAATAATTTCAAATGTTGATTTATCGGACCACAGGACACTTTTCCACTTCTCCTCAGTCTATTTTAAATGAGCTCAGGCCCAGAGAAGGTGGCAGCATTTCTGGATCTTGTTTATGAACAGTTTTTTCTTTGTGTTTAATAGTTTTAATTATTTGTGGATGCAGTGATTAACTGTTTTCACAGACAGTGGTATTCAAAAGTGTTTCTGAGCCCATGCAGTGATTTCCACTACAAAATCATGTCTGTTTTTAATGCAGTGCCCCCTGAGGTCTCGAAGATCATGGGCAGCAAATACTGGTTTTTGGTCTTGTCCCTTGCATACAGAGATTTCTCCAGATTCTCTGAACCTTTTAATGTTATTATGTACTGTAGATGAAGAAAATCAAAAGTTCTTTGCCATTTTATGTTGAGAAACGTTATTCTTGAACTGTTGCACTATTTGTTTGTGTGATTTTTCACAGAGTGGTGAACCCCTCTTCATCTTTACTTCTGAAAGACAGCCTCTCTGAGATGCTCATTTTATACCCAACCATATTATTGACCTGTTGCCAATTAACCACCGGTGCTGTTGGCATCAAATTCAAAAAGGGCATATATTTTTCAAAAAACTATAAAATTTCTCAGTTTCAACATTTGATATGTTGTCTTTCAATCATTTTCAATGTAATGTAGGGTTTAACTGATTTGCACATCATTGCATTTTGTTTTTTATACACATTTTTAAAAGCATCACAACTTTTTTTAGAAATGGGGTGGTATATAGAGCTTTTTACAACAGGTGTCACAATGTAGCTTTACACAAAACTGGGTCCCAGCCACCATGAGCAAGCCAAAGGCAACCAGTAATAATATGTGCTTACTTTTTAGCATTTTCTATATAATGTATAGAAGCTGTACCACCATCATCTGTCAGTGTCTATGCCTTTCCACTTTAGCTTAAGAAATGTACCGTTTGTTTCTTATTAGAGAAGTTGTGCACAATGGCCTTGATTTCTAATTGCTCATTGCGCACTGCTGAGTAAGGCAACTTCAGGTCCAGAAAGAAATTCATTTTAACTATCATTTCCAAGGGATCAGCCACACAGATACCTGAGAGAAAAAAGAAACATATTCTACAATTAACGTGTTGCCATTGCAATTTTATGTGTACATTTGTTATAGCACACAAAAGCTTGTAGGGATCATTAAAAAAGGTTTTAGAGTTAATATATTTTTGCTAAATTATGTTGTTATATTTCTACAAATTTCTAAATTTCTGCAAGTGTGAAACTGGACACTGACCATGGGTCTTAGACAGACTAATGGCTAGGATCTGCCAGGTAGTGATGGAGTCTTGCAGATAGTTTTTGTCTTTCTCGAAGGTTGTTTTATCACTGGAAGGAAACAATAGATGTATCAAGGCACTCACTGACAATTACACGACAATTACAAAGACAACACAGCTCCAAAACTGGTAAATATTGTAGCTGCCCAATGAAAACCATTTATCTCCATTTTTATCAATTTTTAGTTTTTGTACATCATTTCAACATACCAGCTGTCCATGAATAGACCAATAGAAATACTCTAAAGTCACGTGGAATAATTTTTTTTTACATTTACTTATATTGAAAGGTAAGAGTGTTTTTGTCTTCTTCTGTAAAGTTACTATTTTGGAGATACTTGTTTTCCTTTGGACAGCGACAATATGTAAATCTACTACATATCTGCATATGCGTGCTGCTGAAGAAAAAACAAACTTCTTCTGTTCTTCTAATGAAAAAACAAAACATCAGTACATTTTACTGTATTTAGCTTTATTCATGTTATTCTAATGTAGTGTTACTGGCAAAACACACCACTGAAGTGATTTATTATTATTATTATTATTATTATTATTATTAGTGTTTTTTTCTGCAGGTTGCCTCAGACTTTCAGACATTACTTCCTGTTTGCCATTTACCACAGACTGTTTTCAGTTAAACATTTATACAGTGCCCTCTACCAATATTGGCACTCCTTGTAAGACAGGAGCAGAAGAAAGCTGCTGTCAAGGACCAACAAACATCTGTAATTTACCAGAGATTATTGGGGGACAGATGAGACCAAAATAGAAGTTTTTGGCAAAAAAACACCAGAGGTAGGTTTGGCATAAACACAAAGATAGCCATGCAAAAAGTACCTCATATCCACTATGTCCCAGTCCCCTGACCTAAACCCTATAGAAAACCTCAGACTCAGGGCTGTTGTCTTTGTAAAGGGAGGCTGCACAAAGTATTAAATGAAGTGTTGCCAACAACTGTGGCATGAACAGATTCGAAAAAATGTTTTATTATAAGATTTATTTTTTATTATTTTTTTTTCTTTGAATCGTTGTACTTCAAATAAAGGTTAGATTTTGAATAACATATTGGTACTCTTTGCACCTTGGTATCTCTATGTCATCCCAGAGCCAGCTCTCAGGAAACCGCGTACGTGACACAATATCAAGAAAATCTCCATAGTCCTCTTCTTCACCTGTGTAGGCATTGAAAAACACACACACAATATAATGGATAATAAATATAAACAGTTGAATGCTTTGAAGTGACAGATATTGCTCCTCACCAAAAAAGGTGAAGTGTGCCACCTGGTAAGCAACTTTCTATTTTAAAAAAGCAGCATGGAGAGAT
This sequence comes from Colossoma macropomum, assembly GCF_904425465.1. Classification (NCBI taxonomy): domain Eukaryota; kingdom Metazoa; phylum Chordata; class Actinopteri; order Characiformes; family Serrasalmidae; genus Colossoma; species Colossoma macropomum. Next base: position 645,173 of record NW_023495872.1, on the reverse strand, counting down.
TCACTGCTTGATTCAGGGGCTGAATCTTTGAGTGTTTTCACATATAGCTCAGATCTCCATGACTCACTTTGCACTGCTTTTGGAAATTTACACCATAAATGATGACTCAGAGAACAAACTAATCCTTTTGAGGTTTCTTACAACTTGCTGACAAGCAATTGTCCTCTCAGTTTTCATATGGCTATGCCAAATGCAGGGACAGTGATTGATGAAGGGATTTCATGTTGCTTAAGAGAGGGTGAATGAGGTCATAGTTTTGCCATCCTAACAAATTACACTTTGTGTGGTTTAATGTAACCCTGCTGGTGATCACCATTTTTTAAAATATATCCAATTACAGAATAAGTAATGGAATACAGTAGGGCTTCAATAACTTATCAACATAATTGAAAATGATAAAAAAAAAGTTGGCAACAAATCTTGTTAGTGATTGGTTGGCTTGATGACATGTGCACTTCAAGATCTAATATATTCATTCATTTGTCATCTTTAACCACTTGATCCAGCAAGGGTCGCGCTAGCAGTTGGGAGAGCAGAAAATCCCAGATGACTCGGGGCGCTCCCAGACCAACTTGGAGATATAATCCCTCCAGAAGGTCCTGGGACGACCCCGGGGTCTTGTCCCGGTAGGCCGTGCCTGTTAAACCCCCATAGGGAGAGTGACCAGGGGGCATCCTGATCAGATGCCCATACCACCTCAACTGGTTCCTCTCAATGTGGAGGAGTAGCAGCTCTGCTCGCCCTGTCAAGCAGAGTGTAGCCTGCCACCCTGCAAAGAAAGCTCATTTCCAACGCTTGCATTCGCAATCTCATTCTTTCGGTCATTACCCAAAGCTCATGACCATAGGTGAGGATGGGGATGTAGACCAACTGGTAAACAAAGAGCATTGCCTTATGACTCAGCTCCCTCTTCACCACTACAGTCCTGTGCACTGACCGCATTACTGCTGCTGACTGTCCCAGCCTGCGACTGATCTCACAGTCCCTCTTCCCATCACTCGTGAACAAGACCCCAAGATACTTAAACTCCTCCCTGTCACTCCCTGTATATAACTGTCTGTTTGTAACTTCTCATTGCGAAGTATCGTCACCTTGTTGTGCATACTGAGCATTTTTCTTATGCTAGTCTTGTTACTCTGTGTATGACCCATTTTCTGTTAATGACCTTGATTCCTGCCTTATCCCTTTTGCTTCTGTTTATCGATTGGCATTAAAGTTCTTAACTTAAGCCTCTTCTGGGAGTGTCTGGTTCTGTCCACCACCGTTACAAAGTCATATTTTAATTTTTAGTCTTTTTTTTTTCTAGATTACTAGTACTTTAAGGGACTTGTGTTATTCCGCCACCTCTGCCCTTAATTGTAACTAAGGGGTCTGAAAATCAGCCCCAGACCATCCCTCCTCCACCACACATTACTGTTGGCACTATACTTTCTGTAGGGAGCACTCTCCTGGCATCTGGCAAACCCAGATTCATCCAACAGACTGTCAGATGGTGAAGCATGATTTGCCTCTCCAGAGAACATGCTTCCAGTGCATCAGTGGAATTGTGCTTTACACTACTCCTGCTGATTTTTGGCGTTGCACATTGTGATTTTAGGCTTGTGTGCAGCTGTTCTGCCATGGAAAACAATTTCATAATGTTGTTTACAGAGGCACTTTCCATTTCTCATGCTTCCATTTCACAACAATAGCACTTACAGTTGACAGGGGCAGATCTAGCTGGGCAGAAAATTTCACAAACTGACAATGGTGGCATCCTATAACAGTGCCATGTTTAAAGTCTCTGGGCTCTTCAGCACAACCCATTCTAATGCCAGTGTTTGTCTATGAAGATTGCATGGCTATATGTGCTTAATTTTATAGACTGGTTAGCACTGGGTGTAGCTTAAATACCTGAATTCAATAATTAGGAGGGATATCCACATACTTTTGGAGATATAGTGTACAACTGAGTGGAGCTTTTGCCCTGACCATTGAATCAAGCAGATGAAGGAGGCAGCAATGGTGTAAGGACTTGGTGAAATTTCTTGCTTATACAACTTACTGCTATGATTTACAAACTGTTATAAAAAAATTGGCTTCAAAAATCACAGTATCACAAATAATTTTAATGACAATACATGACTTGGCAACCGCATTGAATGTTTCAAGCTTCTCTGAAGACCTCCCACAATTCAAACAAGGATACAGAGCAAAGTTGGTTCTTACTTCGAGCCAGGTGCATTTCCCCCTCTCCCTCCTCCTGCTTGCGTGATTGCATCTCCTTGCAGCAGTGCAGGAAGGCTTGGACACATTCTGCACCGTCGGTGATGAACGTAGCTCTCCGCTCGCATGTGTAGCCCAGCCGATTCTTCCTCAGTCCATCTGCGCAACATTTCTTTTGTTTGCCAGTGTATTTTCCAGCTAGATCAAAAACAGTAAAGAGGTCAGTGCTGGGATGGGCAGGACAAACCTGTGTATAAAGTGCCATTAAGATCTATAGATGTTTGTAGAAGATCTGCAACACAAGTGTACTTCATGAAACCTGACAATATTTAGATTGTAGATTTAGATTCATGTCCAGATTCTTACTCAGTGTTTGGGTGATCTGTAGAACAGTCTCAGCTCTCCGTTTTCTCTTTGGTGAAGTGGGACAGTCCGGTGCTAGACAGGAAAAAGAATGTCCATTATTGTTACTTTCAGTCTTGGCTTCTAAATTTAAATGAAAACACTTAAATGGAAACCTCTTCAGTGTATTCAGAAAATGCCATTGCTATAATTGAACCATATTTGAGCTGTATTTTTATGTTCTACATTGTCTCAATTGCATTATGGGTTGAAAATTGCAAAATCTACAATACTTGTTCTAGAGCTGGTGCCTCCCACTTTGTCAGACTCAAACAGCAGACCAGCATCATAGAAAACCCCCATGCTGTCTTTACCACTACCAGCTGTACAGCCAGTGTCATGCTTCTCAACGATGTCCCAAATCTGTAGTTGGAAAAAGGACAGAAGTTTTTAGATAACTGCAGTACAATATTCACCCAACAAGCAACGTCAGTGGCAAGGTATGGTAGTTACCAGTCCAGATAAGCCCATGTTCTTGACATGCCATTATCCTTCAACTTAACGTAATCAATTACCTTCTCCTGTGTAAGTCTGTTCTTGTTCAGGACAAAGATGCCCTTGTCCACAGCTACAAGACCAACCTTGGCACCAGGATCTCCAGTAATCAAGAGGTCAAACCTTTCCCCAGGTACATATGATGCCTGGGGTTCCTTTATTTTCACTTTTAACTAGGTCAAAGAGTAGAGAGAAACAGGTCAAGTCAAATCAAGATTTATTTATATAGCACTTTTACCAAAGGCATTGTCACAAAGCAGTTTTACAGAAAGTCCATGTCCGAAATGGAACCCCAAATGAGCAAGCCAAAGGTGACAGTTGCAAGAAAAACCTCCCTAAGAGCAAGAGGACGAAATCTTGAGGGGAACCAAGACTCAAAAGGGGAACCCATCCTTCTCTGGTTGACACAAAACAATAAGGCAACAAGAGCAATAAGAATAAAGGATAAGATTTGATAATGAATATATTATAGTGCATACAGAATGAAGAAAAGAAATCATCTTGTTATTGGACTGTATATAGTATTTAGTACTAAATACTAGTATTTTGATCAGTGTTTAGATTAACCAATGATAACAGTGGGTAGTTTTAGAGGGCTATCACAGTAACAAACAAGAAATAAATCTAAAAAACCAGTGACTACAAGTAAGATATACAGAATTCTTAAGATAACAGAACCAGGTTGAAGATTCATATTAGATAACTTCTGAGAAAGACTACTGAGATGATCTTGTGATAACCCTGAAGTCTCTATGTGAAATGCTCAGAAGAAAAGTTCTTATTAATTTAACTTGGCAGTTTACTGAAAAATATGACTGTCAAAGCATCTTTGCACCATTTATGTTGGTTTTCAATGCTATAAAGTAGGGATGCATTGATACCAATACTGGTATGGGCTATTGGCCTGATACTTGCTCATTTACTTGAACTCACATAGTTGATACCATGTGATATAAGTCTAGTCAGTGTATGCTGCTGTGCTAGTGAACAAACAACTCAAGCTGGCGGTGAACAAGGGTCTGCTCACACAGCTCACACAGAGAAATGTTACTAACACTGTGGCAGTTGGACAAAAAGTTGTCAGTCTCTTGTTAAGCATTCCACCTTGGCATACACCCACCATACCTACCCTGTGTGATTTTAGCCACTTCCTCAATATGGTTGGAAACATTTGCTTTGGTGTATAATATAAAAGTGAATACAGTGGTTTTTTTTTTTTGGTTTTTTTTGTTTTTTTTTGTAAAATAGCCTGTAGAGAGTCTGTAATGTCCTGCTGTGTACACCTACGCCTGCATTTAGCTTCAGTGCACAGTGTTAGAAGCACCGATGTTTGCTTGGTACTTTGTGCATAGCGTATTGTTTTGAATGAAACAGCTTCAAACGAAATTGTTCATAGACAGAGCTGTTGTAGGGGCTGTGTTTCACATAGCATGGACTGAGTGTTTTCGTATTATGTGTGTAAATCAATAGTAGGCTTTGTCTGTACATGATAGTCTACTCAAATGTACAGTGAGAGTCACCAAAGAACAATATTTCTAAAATCACATAGTGTAAGTCTGACTTTACAGGACATTTAACTACAGCTCAACTAGCCAAACAGAAAACTCCAACAAGATGTAAAACTCCACGAGTGCACTAACAACTACTAATTCTAAGCAGGCTACTCAGTATGGTATTGAAATCGGTATCGGTGAGTACTAATAACGTAGTTGTACTTGTACTTGGTTTAAGAAAATTATATAGATGTATCACTACTATAAAATTGTGGCAGTTATGTTGTTGAAGAGTGGTAAAATTGGAGCAGAAGACAGTGGAAATTATATCTGTTGTGTCCTGTTAATATCTGTGGAAGAAGGCAAATTCAATAAACACACATATCCTCCAAAGTGTGCAGTGTCTGTCCATAATCTGAAACCAAACCAAACCTGAATTTTAACTGAATCTGCATTAAAATCAAACAATTGGTAAGCCAGGCAGGAGGAGTTTGAATCTTTATCAGTAACAAATTCCTTAATGCTTAGTTAATTATTAATAAGTGAGTTAGTTGTTTTGGGTAGTGACAGTTTCAGTAGTGACAACTTTCACTAATTTTAGCATAACTTAAATATGCTAGCCAGTGCATGATAGCAAACATAGCTTTAAACAGCTGTACACATATAAAATCCTAATATTTTCATTAAAAGACAAAAAAAAGTTTACTTAACTGCAGAAAATATATGTTGCGATAGCGACAGTTTTCAGACTGTGGGACACATTTACTTGAACGTAATGGGATATAACTGCTCACCATATGGACAAGGATGCAGTCTTACTTCCTTCTCTAAAACGCAGGTACAAGGCTAAAATAAGGCTTCGTCTATGGACTAAATCATTTTGTGTTTCAATAGTGACATGAAAATGTGGGATATCAACTCATGATAAATTGAAATCTTTTAACTTCACTTTAAAAGAAACCAAAAAGATCTTTTTAAAAATTCACTCATTCTTACTATGTCTTAGAGGTTGTTCCTTTTTAAAAAAAACTCAGTTCTTATTGTGGACTAAAATTGTGTATTATTAGCTCAACTGTAATAGCAGATGACCTACCGTTCCCATACATGTGTCCTTTACATCAACCCAGACCGAATCTGCCACGACCTCAGAGTCTCCCACGTGGTAATACGCCACCACACGGAATGAAGGAAGCATGTCTTTGGTGACAAATTCATGCAGAGTAACTAGAAACTGTCCTTTCCTCTTAAACCTGTTTGCTTTGACAATCTGTCCTTTACTAAGGATCTGAGAGAAAAAGAAGCAGAAAAAAAGGAATTTAATTGACTTTATAGGTTTAAACTTATAGGTTTAAAATAAACTGAGTAAGTTCAAGTTGAAAGAATTTAGATGTGCCCATAATGTTGAATGGACCTGCAAATGATTTAGAGTCTGTACAACATTGAGATTGATGTCAAAATGAAATTAAATATATTCACAACGGATACTTGGACTAAAATGCCAGAAATAGATAGGTACAGACAATTATTCATCGTTCAAGATTTATATTAGATAACTTTTAAGGGGTCCTGATTCTGAAAACAAGTTTAAAACCCAATTATTCCAAATTCTTCAGATAAATAGTCAAAACCTTTTATTATTTCACACCCAGGCATGATTACTGCCAGACCTGTTAAATCTAAACATCAGTCAAATAGAACATGTTTGGCAATGTGAAGCAGCTAGAAGGTCTAAAAAAGCAGCACATGATGCCACATTCTAAGAAGATTCAAATACAGATGTGAAACAAAGTCATTGAAATCTACCAGCCTGGAAAGGGTTACACAGTAGAGTGAACAGCAGTGGACTAAGCACAGAGCCCTGAGGGGTGCCGGTGCTCAGTATGGTGGTGCTGGAGATGTTGTTACCTATCCTGACTAACTGAGGTCTCTCAGTCAGGAAATCCAGGACCCAGTTACAGAGGGAGGTGTTCAGGCCCAGCAGGCTCAGTTTCCAATCAGCTGCTGAGGAATGATGGTGTTGAATGCTGAACTCAATTCTGACATAGGTGTCTCTATTGTCCAGGTGGGTGAGAGTCAGGTGGAGTGTGGCGGAGATGGTGTCGTCTGTTGAGCGGTTGGGGCGATATGCAAAATGAAGTGGGTCCAGTGAAGGAGGGAGCTGGTCTTTAATGTGCCTCATGACAAGCCTCTCAAAGCACTTCATGATGATGGGAGTGAGTGCAATGGGACGGTAGTCATTGAGGCAGGACACTGGAGACTTCTTCGGCACAGGGATGATGGTGGTGGACTTGAAGCACGTTGGAACGACTGCAGTGCTCAGAGGGATGTTGAATATGTCTGTGAGAACGTCAGCCAGCTGTTCAGCACATTCTCTGAGCACTTTACCTGATATGCTGTCAGATCCTGGTGCTTTTTGTGGGTCAGCAGTGTTTTGAAAATGTTCATGGAGTTTCTTTGAGTAGCTGCACTTCGCCTCTCTGATGACCCAGGATAGCTTGGCTTGCTATCCTGAGGCATGCTTTATCCACTGACTTGAAAGCCTTGTCGCGGGTTCTCAGCAGCATGCGCACCTCTGCATTCATCCATGGCTTCTGGTTGGGGTGAGTTGTGATGAGTTTGGAGACAGTAACATCACCAATGCACTTGCTGATGTACCCAGTCACTGATTCTGTATACTTCTCCAGGTTGATGGAGTCACCGGAAGTTGCTGCTTCTCTGAACATCTCCCATTCAGTGTGCTCTAAACAGTCCTGAAGAGCAAAGATAGCTCCTGGTGGCCAGGTTTTCACATGCTTCTGGTCCGGTTTGGCACGTCTGATGAGCGGTCTGTATGCTGGAGTGAGCATCACAGAGATGTGGTCTGAGTAGCCGTAGTGGGCGCAGGGCTCGGTAGTCCAGTTTATTCTCCGAGGAACAAACATTTGAAAGAAGAAGTGATGGAACGGCTGGTCATCTGGAGTTAGCCATTAGCCTAGCATGCACCCCGGCTCGCTTGCGCCTTCTCGTGCATCATTTTTGGCCAGCAGCACTGTGGATCGTAGCAGGCCTAGCTCACGTAGCTCTTCCCTCAGTCTGTCTGAAAGCAGAGATTGTGGCTGATTTCTCAGCTGTAGCAGGCTTTGGCAATGGTAGACATTGGTGCTGGTTGTAGCAGTCATGATTTTTGAGTTTTGGTCGGGTTACATGACAGATAGTAAAACAAAAATAGCAAAAAAGCACCGTTTTGTTGTTCCCGAAGTGGTCATTGCAGCTACCCGCCGTGCCACCAGAACCGAAACATTGCATCCATGGGAGAGCTGCACAAAACACTGCTGACCAAAATGTACATAAAAACTTGTCTCACATTTGCCATCTAGATGACCCCCAAGAATTTTTGGAATAGTATTCTGTGGACTAATGAGTCAAAGGTGGAACCTTTTGGAAGACATGGGTCAGCTTGCATCTGGCATAAAGCTAATACTGCATTCCACCATAAGAACATCATAAGAAGATAAGAAGAACATCATACCAACAGTCAAACATGGTGGTGGTAGTGTGATGGTCTGGTGCTGCTTTGCTTCTGCAGGATCTGGACGACTTATCATAATTGATAGAATCATGAATTTTACTCTCTATCAGAAAATCCTGAAGGAGAACGTCTGTCAGTTTGTGACTTAAAGCTCAAGCGCAGTTGGGTCAAGCAGCAGAACAATGATGCAGTATACAAGCAAGTCCACCTGTGAATGACTCAAAAGAAACAAAATGAAGGGTTTTGTAGTGGCTGAGTCAAAGTTCTGACTTGAATCCCATTGTGATGCTGTGGGAAGACCATAACCAGGCAGTTCTTGCTTGAAAACCCTCCAGTGTAGCTAAGTTAAAACAATTCCACAAAGAAGAATGGACCACAGATCCTCCACAGTGATGTGAATTACTCACATCAAATTATCATAAATGTTTGATTGCAGTTGTTACTGCCAAAGGTGGCACAACCAGTTATTAGGTTTAGGGGGCAATACGTTTTTGACATGAGTGACTTAGGTTTTGAATCAATCTTTATCTTTAATACATGGAATGATCATTTAAAATCTGCATTTTGTGTTTACTCATGTTGTCTTTATCTTACATTAAAAGTAGTTGGATGATTAAAATAAATAAATAAATAAATAAATAAAATCAGAATGAATTAGTGAATACCTTTTCACAGGACATTAATTCCTGAATAGGTTATTGATCATTTTGTATGTACCATGTATGTATGTGTTCTGTAAGAGTACCAACCAGGTAAGTGATATCCTGATTTTGGTCTCCAGGGCTCTTGTTGATGTTGAGATTAATTTTAATTTCCTCACCAACATTCATTTCTACAGTGTCAATTCCAATGTGAAGGTAATTGTTGGATCCTCCTTTAGTAGCATAGGCTTGGGCAATCATTTTCTTTTCATCCTGTCTGTCATTTGATATGGCTGGGTCATTGGTTTTTACCTGTGAGATGATAAAAAAAAGAAAGTACTGATATCCTGCTACAGTAATACAAACTTAATCATGATTTCAGGTATGAACAGGCATCCTCCAGTCATTCAGAAAATTCTTACTGTGACATATGTTACAACATTCCTGATCACAGCATTAAAACATAAGTCAATAAGCAATCATGATATTGAGAAAGTAAATTAATTGAGAAAACAATTATAAATACAAATAATGCAAGCCTTACAGTAATTTGTAGACTCCTGGTTTGTGCCTGGGTGTTGACTGTGACCTTTGCAAGACCATTGGCTTTAGTTTGTCTTTCCTGACTCTGCATGCCTTCAGGGCTGACCAACACAGGCACATTTTGTGCAGGTGTCTGGTCTGGATTTGTCACGTAAACCTATTCAAATCACATTATCCGTATCAGATTCATCTTGAACATACAGTTGGATTTAGAGAAGACTTTATTGCATTGGAGTTGATAAGCAAAGAATTGCAGTTGCAGGAATGTCAGTATCCAAAAAACAAGAACGACTCATCAGATAATTATCAAGACCCTCATTAGTTGGAAATGGCTTCTCAGAAACAGGATTAAGATTAACTTTATAAAGTTATTTTTAACTTTTAGTTGATTGGATGCCTGCTGATTTCAGTAAATGAAACAAAGAGAGTTATGAAATCATTCATGCAAAGTGTCTCATGAGACAATTACTGAATATGCACTATATGGCCAAAAGTATGTGGACCATATAGTGAACAGGAAAGGGACCTTCCCTAAACTGTTGGCACAAAAGTGGAAGCATTTACACATCTAAAATTGTCTTTGTATGCCATAGCATTAATATTACCCTTCACTGGAACTAAGGGGATAGTTGATACATGTTTAAAGTCACTGAGCTCTTCAGTACGACCCATTCTACTGCCAGTGTTTGTCTGTGGATATTGCATGACTATGTACTTAATTTTATACACCAGGGTGTCCCAATACTTTACCATACAGTGTAATTTACAATATGTTAAATGAAGTTTTAAATGTTTAGCTGCCCCTTACAGGCATACAGTTGACTGTAGTCCATCTGTTGATGCACACTTTAGCCATCATCTATCCTTACACTGATAGTCAGTTTCTGATCACAGAGCAACTCTTGTCTGGATATTTATGGGGGGTGGTCCACTCTCAACCTAACAGTGATAGTGGTGTGTGTAAAAACCGCACAAACACAGCTGTTTGCGATACACTCATACCCGTGCTACACACACTACCACGTCAGTGTTACTTCTGTGCTGAAAATATACCCAATATCTGGATAAAAGCAGTCATATGGTCAGCAATTGACCAGTGCTGAATGGGGTACAGGGGGGGCTGATAAAATGCATTTGAACAGATGAACTACAATCTGTAATTGTACACCTATATATTGAAGCTATAAAGATGGTGTTTTTAATAAAGTGGCCAGTGAGTGGAAGCGCAAGATAGATGTTTCTAAAAAAGTAGACTGTGAATGTAATTGTTTATACCGTGACATCAAAAGGCATTCCAGGTTTGAAGAATTTGGGTGTTCTTTTGAAGTGGATGGTATAAGGGGATGTCACAATCGGAATGCCCCTCCTCTGAGCTTCCACCATTTCACTACCTGAAACATGAACATTCATATTTGAGCATAAAAAAGTAGCACAACATTATAATATTACATTGTGGCATTCACAGTAAGTAAGTACCAATATGAATGCCAATGGACTCACACACCCTGATGCTTGACTCTTACCGGTATCTGTTAAAACACTGACTGAAATGTACAAAGAGCTTCCAACCAGCTTTTCGACGTCTGGGATCATCTCTTTAGTCAGCTGTGCACGTCCCTTTCCATTAGTGATCTACATAAAAAATAAAGCAAAATAAAGCAATATCTCTCTCTCTCACTCTCTTATATATACACACACATCCATACATTTGGATGTGTTGAAAAATACCCCTGCAGATTTCTTTGAAAAACAGAAAGAAGCAAAGTCTCCTGAAAAAAAGTTGTTAAGGATTCTGTGTAATTTTCTTTTCTCAAAGATCTGATGGGGACAGCTGGTTTACCAGGTCTTGTACAGTTGTTAGAAGTTATTTTTTTCTTTATCTTCTCTGTAATTAAATACACATACATGTACTGAAATGAATTTAGTTTGCTCAATCAAATGCCTTTGCCAGTGGTGAGGGGCTTCCAGATTTCTGCACAGTTTTATTTTCCTCCTCAAACGCATCTAATTCAACTAATCCATTACCAAGTGTCCGTGTTTGGTCAGAGCAAACTGTGGTGGATTTTGGCCCTCAGTTCCCCACTTCTGATTTAGACCACTGTCTTCTCATGGTGTTCAAAACTCTGTAAAGCTCACCGTTACTCTTCTTAAAGAGGCTGGTAGGCTGGTCTTGCTGTCACCTTGCATCACACCAAACACCACAAACGCGGTTCCTTCCACTTTGTTCCCAAACAGATACCTTCACATAGTTCACACTGGTTACATTATATTCTTATGTGGTCTCCTGGTCATGGATGGTCATTATCAAAGTAATGCTGCAAATTTTACTTTCTCTTACTGGGCAGTGATGTCCACTTGAAGGTCCTTATCGTCCACGTAGAAGAAAGACTTCGATGGATTTAAGGTGACCTCAAAGGTTGGCAGCACTGCAAAGCAAGACATAAGTCAGTATATATGTGGAAACACAGCAGGTATGTTTTTGTTGTCTGAATGTAAGAATCTCACCATATTCTTTCACTTCAAACTCAGCAGTGAAGTTCTTCTGAGGGATGTTCTTGTACCTTGCTGCTATAGTCCATATTCCAGGGCTTAGGAGAACATCAAATAAAAACAAAGTCAGAATAGGCTAAAAATGTCATCTAAAAGATTAAACTGACATATCACTGTTGTCGGAAGAAAACATGGTAACACTTTCTATGAATGTCACCTTTGTCAGCATCTATAAACACATTCATAACATGTTATAATGCATTCATAAGACATTATAAACATAGCTATAAATATTTATAAAAATGCACTATACGTTATAGCATGTTTATTATGCATTATGAATTGTTAACATAATACATTATAAGTACTGATCATAACAAATTATAAGAGCTCATAAGTCGTATTTGTCCGCTCTAAGTAAAGTGAAGCGTACTGTACTAAAGCCTCCTCCAGTGTTAAGAGTGAGGCTTCAAGTTGAAGTATTTACTGAAGGATTTACTGAAACACTAAAACATACACAATAAAGCACATTACAGGCTTCAAATGTCAGAGTTTAAACTAGTGCTGCCATCAGTGTTTTACCCAATGTGGGAAAGGTAATGTACACCACCGTTAGCTTGGTATTTACGCTCTCCAAGCTGGGACTGACTTCTTTGGCATTGACAGTATAACATGTTATCAACACTATGTATAATGCATTATATTAACAATTCATGATGTATAATTAACATGGCTATACAGTGTAATTCAGTGTAATTCTTTTTTATAAATATTTATAACTATGTTTATAATGCCTTATGAAAACATGTTATAAATGTGTTTATAGATGCTTACAAAGGTGACATTTATAGAAAGTGTTACCAAAAACATCATATCTCCAAACCGGTAACTTTACAGGAAAAGGTAAAAACCTACTTTACTTTTAATGTAAACCAATGGAACCAGACATTTTTCAAGTAATTTTGGGCTGTTTCTTTTGGTCTGTTCTTCATAAAATTTACACACAATGTAAAGAACAACAGCTACTTTCAAATTTTGCCAAAAACCAAAAAATGACAACAATGGACATACATGGTTTTATTCTGACAACAGCAATATATAGACTGACTGATAAATGTATTAAAATATGACATCTGTAAGGACATTCAGATATTTCAAAATGAACTGGTAATTCTGTTATAATCATTCTGTTATAATTTCAGTTGGAACAATCATTTGATCAATTTTTATATAAGCAACATGTACATCGCTGCTAAAAATGAACATTTGAATTTTGTTTCTAGTACCTATGGGTGAGTTAATTATAGCAGACAGGCAGACAGGGTTTGTTGTAACACTTGCTAGAAAAGACTGATGAATTTGTGCAAAAAAAATTCTAAGCTGTAAGAAACAAATATATTTTCCAACCATACTACATTATATTTTATCTGTCTGTAAGACAAAACAATCAATTGATAGAGACTGTGACAAATCTATTTAAAAATCATTACATATCAGTTAAATATGGAACATTGTTTCTGAATAATTATAGCGTTGCCAAATGTTAATGTCAATTTAATTAATATACTTGTTTAAAACCAAGATGGTAACATCTGAAAGATACTGTTAAAGTAGAAGAAAATCCCTGTTTTCAGGTGTTTCTCTCTCTTTCAGTTTAAAATCCTGTATAAACATATGTACTTAAGCCTAGCTAGCACTTGCTGTGAGCTGGTCACCTGCTTCAAAATGATGTTACATTGTTGCAAACAAGATGGTGATTAAAGTAATATAAGGTTGGATTTTGTGATTTACACAAACATCTCAGTAACCGAAAAAACAAAATGTGTTGAAAAAAATCCACAGCTAGGAAATGTGATGCTGTGGCCAGAAGCACACGCTGCTTGACCTTGTATAACAACAAAAAAGTCTGTGTTGAATTGTGCCCCACATTAGGTCATTTCCTGGGCTCCCCTACTTCCCTTATGAAAAAGAAACATACATATATTCATAGTATATGAATAGTTTATCTGAAGTGCACTTGTAGGCAAAAACACAAAATAGTCCAGATTTGAATCCTATAGAGAATATTTGGTCTCACATTAAACACAAACTAGTTTAGCAATGCTTTTCAGCTGTTTGAAGCCGTCAATGCTGACTGGATCAGCACTGACTCATTTTTCTGTAAAAGGTTGTCTGCAAATTACACACAAAAACTCAACATTTAAAGAAACCAAAGAGAAAGCTCCCCCATACTAACTTACTTTATCTGTTTGTTTAATGAATTGTTGTTATGTTGATTAAATTCAATAGTTGATTTTGTTTTAAAACAATACTAAAATTACATTTTTTTAAATTTCCTGTGTCTTATGGAAATACATGTAAAATATACTTTTCTGTTTTTTAGTAACACATTTTAAATTCTATTTTATTATTCTGTAAGGAAATACACTTGAATGGGTGTATTTAATACAATGAAGCATATTTGTCATCAACTTACAGGTTACGTTTAGAAATATATTTTAAAGCAATGACTTTTAAAGTATTTAAATTGTAGTTTAGTAGCAATATAACTCAAACTAACAAGCAATTAAATATGTGTATCAGTATACCCAACAGTATGCATTTAGAATTTGTTTCAAATGTAGAATTTGTGTCTTAACAGTTAACTTCATTGCAACAAAAGCTGTTTCAATTTAAAACAGTACTGTTTAAAACAGGCCTGCTAGATGTATTTCAACTTTACGTAAATATAAAATGTAAGGATATATTGTTGTGCTTTGATACTAATCTACTTAAGTTTGCAAAAGCACAACTAAATGTATTTAATATATATTTAATTAAAGCTTGATTACCACTTAAATTACTTTAGATTTCTGAAGTTGTTCCAAAATAATGCATTTTGTATGTATTGAATTATGGTCAAGGTCTAAACATTACCTATTTTTAATAAAAAAAAAAACAAGTTCACTGAAGTGCAGTTCTCTTTCACAAGAAATAATAAGGATATGTAAGCACATTTTCTGGTATTTAAACTGTATTCAAGGATTTCTATTCTATAATACTTTTACCTTAATTTACACTCAAAATAAATATCTTGTTTTTGCACTCCACTGCTTTTTACCCCAATTGTCATTACTCATTCCTTCTGGCATGAGACAAAACTGTATTTGAAAGAATATGGTGCACTTTCAAATTAAAGCAACTGAATCATAGCTCATGTTTCACTAAACTCAATCCTTAAATACTGATTTTACAATTGTAGCTCAATAATTGTAACTAGCAGAGGCATTTTAACCTGCTTATGGGACAGGAGGTCATAGACCCTAAGGGTCTATTTACAACCGATAAAATCAGTATAATGCAACACAACAAAACAAAGTGGACAAATTCCACAGGCTTTAATCAGCATGAAAAGAGAGAGCCACATAACTAACAATCAGCAGAACCCATGACTAACCTGACCACACAGCGGATGACAAACAAGGGCAGATTTACCATAATAAACTTGTTTTGGCATGATGAAATGGCTGTCACAATGCAACGGCTTTTATGGGCACTACTCTGATTATGGGCACTGATGAGCAATGGCTCTTTAGTGCCCATAATGCAAAGAATGAGTGCCTATATAAGAAAACAAGACGCTGTCGCACAGTTTGTCAAAAATCACAAAGAACATGCTTATCTGCCCCATTATGCATGTAGCTATGTTAGGTAATTTGATGAGGCTTCTGACTTTCTTGACTTTGATCTTAAGGTTCTGTCCATTTAGCACTATTACTCTGCTGAGATTTCACAGTGTTTTATATATAAGCTTAAGATGCATACTGGAATTATTTTTGTTCCAAAAGTTTTTTTTTTTGTTTTGTTTTTTAAGTATTATAATAACATATCGCTAATAGTATAATAGTATATCGTATTATAATAACATATCGTGAATAGTATAATAGTATGTCACTGTTGTCAGAACAAAACCTTGTATCTCCAAAATGGTAACTTTACAGGAAAAGGAAAAAAAAACTACTTTACTTTCAATGTTAATCAGTGGAACCAGACCTTTTTCTCTCGAGTCATTTTAGGTCATTTCTTTTGGTCCATTCATCATGAAATTTACATAAAATATAAAGGGCAACAGGTATTTTCACTTTATGTCAAAAGATTGAAAAATGACGAGAAATGGAGATATGAGGTTTTCTTCCGACAGCAGTGATATATAATATCAGAGTGCAGATCACTTCACAGGCTAAGATTTTAATGTCATAGACATAGAGTGCTCAGTAGCTTGTTATTAGAGTGTAATAAACTAGCTGCAGACATACAGCGACAACTTCAGTCTTCAGAAAAATCTGTGTACCAAAGTAACTCTTAGGCTGTGTTCTGATGAACAGAAGAAGAAGAATGCCTGTGACAAGTTTCTGGAGCTTCTGAAGATGTTAATTGGCTGAAGCAGGTGTGACAGATTAGCAATTGGAACTAGACTCCGCAGGAACGTAGCCTTCCAGCACCAGGACTGTTGACCATCAGAGCCACTACTCAGCCCATGTGAACACTAGCAAGGTTAGCTAGTGCCTTGAACACCACAACTAGCAGACACAGTCATATTTCTACGTTGATGTAAACTACTTAGCGAGGTCTTTTAGAAAACATCAATGATAGCACCATGAAGGACGGTACACACACCAGTGAATTAATAGGTATCTTTTAGATGATTATTTTTTATACGGTAAATGCAAGCCAAACTGTGTGCACTCTGGTTCAATGTTACCTGCCCTAATTTTTGATTGATATCCCATCAAAAGTGGCACATGATGCATGAAGAACAGCATTTCCTCTCAATGTATTTTCAGTTCAGTCTATGAGGATCTCCAGTGGATCTGCTGTAGGATTTAGTGGCATTTTAAGCACAGTACACTTTGTGGTGTGTATGTGGCCTTACTCTTGCATGCTGGTGAAGATCAGTGGCACAGTGTGTACCTGTGTACCCGTGTATGTGTTTTCCATTTTTCCATTGTGCCTATTTTTACATTTTATTTTTCATTTTCTTTAATGTGTTAGAGTACAGTTAAAAGCAAGTACTTTTGTGCTTCTACCTGAGTAATGATTCACCAAGGGTATCTCTATTTTCACTCAAATACAGAGTTTGTGTACTTTGCCCATTACTGGTCAGAAAGCTTTAATGCAATGTACTAACCTGGCAAGGTCATGGATATCGTACTTCTGAGTGAGGATCCCATTTTTAGGGCTGATTGTGTCTCTATGAATAGCGATTCCTTGAGGATTCTTCAAAAACAGAGTTAAAATTATTATTCATGATTTGTGACACAAGCAAACATTAAAATATACAAAGTTTAATATACTTTGATGTAATCTAATAACTCAGATACACCCCTTCCTCAAATACTCAGCTAAGCAAACATATTCCTTCATACCCCTATGAAATATCTAATTTCACTTAAATCTACTACTACACACCGGCACCCTCATGCTGAAAGGTTTAGAAAAAGAGAAAATTGACATTTTTTTTTCCCCTTCCTGGAAGTAAACAAAGTATTTTAAGAGAAATGTACTGTGCCGTAAAAAGAAATGACCTTGCCTTCTGATTTCTTCTATATTTGTCACACTTAATTGGTTCAGATTGTTGAAAAACCTAATACTAAGAGAACCCGAGAAGGACCAAATACAGTTTTAAATGATCAAAAAAAAATAAAATCCAACATCAGACGACCCTGTGTAAAAAGGAAATTACCCCCTTAGTTGCTGTATTGACCAATAATCAAATTTGGTTGATGATTGATCCATGAGCCAACTCTTAGCGGCATCTAGACCTCAGCCACTAAGTCTTTTGATGTTCCCTATTACCCTGATGGTAATTATTAGGCTTAACAGCACCATATACTAATATACTATACATAGGTGAGCTAATGGGCCAGAGCATGTAAGACCTGTCACTAATTGCACCAATCACAATGAGCACTACATTCTCAACACTACTTACTTTTACCTCAATTGTAACATATGCAATAATTAAAAGCACTTATAATTATAATACACTATGATCAGTAATATTCTTTCATTTGCTACTGATACTCACAACTCATCATCAACCTCTATCTCTTATTGGATATATGCTGATATATCTTTGTTAATAATATGTCTTATGTTTCTTTCCAGACTACTTGCTCCAGGTAAAACCTTCTCCGGTGGGTAACTATTATCTCTTATGATCTTTGGGATTGGCTCTACCCCTGCCATTCCAATATGGCAGGATCTGTGAGGGTCTAGACGTTCCAAGACCTGGGCCAAATGTGGGGCCTGCCCCAAGGACTTTAATTTACAAAATTTGTTAAATCCTATTGAGATATTTTTTTTTCCTTGACACTCATCTCTGGAGTCTTTCTAGTAGAAAGAAGGTGAAGAAGTCTATCGCCCGCACTCAAAATCACCCAGTGCACTCATAACCGTCACCTGCTGAGTCCGAGCAGCGTAACCAGCCTCACAGAGCCTCACTCACAACCACTAAATTCCCTTTTGATGGCACCCTTGGTGTGACCGTGTTTCTCCCTTACTTTGGTCTGGTTGAGTTGGGTAAGCAATAATATCATCAACAAATTGCTTGTTCCTCTACACCCCTGTGGTGATTTACTTGGTTTAATTTCTCATTTTAAGTCTCACATTATGGAGGGAAAATCTTTCAGTTTCTAGTCAAAGAGACCCTAAAATCATTATTGCTTGTAGTTCATTCAGGCAGCAAGTTCATTGTTATAAGCAACAGATATTATTTTTATCCAGGTCTAGAGATGTCTTGGAAGACATTCCTTATGGTAGCAATGTGGCTGCAAACCTATTCTTTTTCAAAAGTATAGGTTTAATACTTTACCAGAGCACATTTGAAGTTGTGAATCCACTGAGAACTGTCTTCTTTACTGTTGCCAATGTGCTAATCTAATCATCTACATAAAAAGAGACACAATTATTTATCTCACTATCCAGAACCCATACTTTTCTTACAACCACTTAGTAATTTAAGGACTCTTAGGTTTGAGAATAAACACATTTATTTTAAGCAGCGTATTCACAAAGCTTTAAAAATGTGTTTTCCGTACTCACTGAAAGAAATCAGCTTTTACAAGCATATGTCTGTGCTGGTGATGTTTTTCCAACATGTACAGTTTTTTTAAATAGGCACAGATTATATTTCCAGATGATCACAGCAATGAGATAAAGACCTCAGTTGCTCTATCTTGACCTCCAGCCAGAGCACACAGTTGCTGTGCATGATGTCACTGTTAAAGGCACTTGCTACAAGAAAGGCATGTGGGTTGTCATTGGGAAGATTGCGAGGGACTTGCATTCGGTAACCTCAAGCTAATACTAGTTGTGATAGGCCTTGTTCTGTTTATTTTGTCACTGAGAAATCCCATTCTGATTGTCTCAATGATCAGAGGCTTTACAGCTTGACAGACATTGTCAATTATTGCTGTATCATTCAATTCTATCTACTTGACTACTACACTCTATCAATGTATGAAGTCTTTGGTTTGTCTCTAATAGCCCTTCATCACTCCTTTACTTCTTAAGAATGATGCCAGACCCATAGGAATGCATCAAGAAGGCTATCATCTCCTTTCTTCCTAATATGACAGAGAAGAGAATTGACTAGCTGATTGATAAGATTATCAAACAAGAAGTGGAAAGCAGTGAAGACCTACGGTATGTTAGAGAGCAGGGCCCAAGTGACAAGAACTTCAGTTCAACCCAGACCCCCTCAACCTTAGGCTGGACACTGTTGTTATAAGACCCAGGACCCAGGACATGAAGGAACCAGGTCACAAGACTTTACCTGTTTGCCTTTGGAGAACAAAACTGGGACAGGAGCACTGAGGCCATGGACCCAGAGTGCAGGACTCCAACATGAGTCCCATCATCAGACACAGCCACTAAGGCTTGTGATGTAGTCTCTGAGAACCAGGACCTAAAAATCTTTCTTCCCAGGTTATTACTACATCCCAGCTCCAGCAAAAACCCCAGCTTTACAGTGTAGGCTCTGTGATTTTATTAAGTAAATTAATATCACTATATTGCCAGATAATTTTGCTTGTTTTACTTATAACAAGTGAAAAGTGTTTAGAAATAAGCTAGGTAATCTTATAGAAAGTGCAAAACCATCACAAAATGTGAAATATTAGATGATATATCGACTCAAGATCATTTAACTTGACAAGATGCCTTTTGCAGTGCAAGCTGAGACACTGGATATGGAGCTATTGCTGGTGGCCTTGGCTTTGGGTTCTAGGCCTTATAGCAAACATTCCAAAGCACAGAGGCATAGGCTGATCTTGGACTTTCAGCTAAACCTCAGAGCCTACATTTTTAAAGATTTAGCCTCCGACCAAGCACTTATACATCTTCAGTGACTTCTCAGGTTAACATCTACAGATATGAACTTGGACACTCCAAATAATGTGAAAAACAACTGAATTCAGAAGATTCTAATAAAATGTTATTTGCACAGCTGATTTAAAGTCTTGAATGTATACTGAATGCATTCACTGCTGCTATATCATTGATATGTTGTTGAGGTTACTGAGAGTCTGATGAGTGTTTATTTCATCTACAAAGGACCACTCAAAATAATGTGTCATCCTTAAAATAAATTCCCAAACATATAATATTTGTATTACAAATGATTAACCTGAAAATGTAATGAATTCCCAAAAGAAAAATGTAATAAGAAAATAAGGTATTACATTATTGGTAAAAATGTTACAGTAACAGTTAACATAATCTATTACATCATTAGGCAATTTATAACATGGCTGGGTTTATTATATTTTTGACTGAGTTATAAATAATATTTTGATACATGTCTGGCATTATTACATTACTGAGAAATGATCAGACTATTAAGTGCTACAGCCCTCCAATGTAACTGAATTAAAGCTATTCTGTAAAGAAGAGCTGGTCACAATTCCTCTACAGTTCCTCAGAAAGTTCTTCTATAATCTCTGATATAATTGCTTATGTAGCTTTTGACAGTGTATGACATATTATTATCCATAGCAAGGCAAATATGTGATGACTTAGACATGCACATTGCTAACTGGGCATAGACTTCCATCACTTGTTTTATACATTAGCTTGTAGCTACAGTGCAAAACTAAATAGGCCAAATTCAGACACCAAACTCATCTTATCTGATACATTTTGGGTTAAGGGAGAAATTCCATTGTTGTTATATTAAAAATAACCTTCAAGATCAGATACCTTTATAATCAGGAAACAAAACGGTAAAACAATGTCTTTTCAGCAGTTTCCAGCTTACAATTAAATGTTTCTAGAACTGGACGAATTACCTGTGAACATTTAACTAAAACAACTCATGCAGAATTGCTATTTAAGTACTTACTATGACTTCAACAGAGACTGCACTCTGGTCAAGCGGCTGCAGATCAGGAGTCATAGAGAAGACTCTGTATTTAACTGGAAAAGGACAAAATAGGTCAAGATTTTAAAAAAAGACTTTCCCAAAACACAATGTTTATCTCATACTATACATCTGTATTCAACCTCTGTCTGAAACACTCTATTTGAGCTCCAGTTTGTTTAAGCCATGCCCCTCCCCACCCCCCCAATGAGCCCAGTGTGCTCTGATTGGTCAGCTCGTCCACTCTGTTGTGATAGGTCAACTGCCAGAACAGAGGTCAGCATCCTGCTACAAGTTCTGCCACAAACTGCTGTGGCTGTTTTCAGTAGCATCGGTTCTGCAGTATCAGTTTTAGCCAGAGTCCGATCCTGAAAGTCAGGTTCATTAAGTTGGCAGAACTGATCCACCTTCGCAAGCTACACTGGAGCAGGAACATTTCTGAGTGCTAAGTTTTTACTGTCTTTTTACTGTCTTAGCTTTCTGTGTGTTGTGTGAGGTTAAGTTCATTGATGACCCGAGTTTAAACAGGCAAGTTTGGGTTTGAATTCCCAAACCAAGCTCTACTTCCAAATGTTAGAGGTATAAGGTTGGGCAGTGGTGTCCTCTTATCTTGGGCATGGCCAAGACTCCAGTGGCATGAGGCAAATCGAGTTTTATTTCTTTGGTCTCCCCAAGCTGAGAGACTGGGTATGGAGCTATTGCTTGTTGTGTGGGGGCATGTCAAGCTTGCCAGTAGGTGGGCAATAAGGATTGTGTTACAAGATGTTTGCCTCTTGTAACAGAGAAAAGGGCTGGAATTCCAACATGGCATTTCAGGCAGCAGGAAAAGTGATTTCTGTGGGACAGGGTTACTCCACCCGGGAGTGTACTTTGGGCTTTGTATGTCTGCAGACAGTTTAGACCAACAAAGAGCAATATAACACACTAAACGAAAGGGGAAAAAAATGAAAAAGTATAATAGGTACCCTATAAGCCAGGACTGCCAACTTTGGTGAGGTGACTTGGGTAAGTTCTTCCAGTGGCTGGAGTGAGATTTTTACTTTTGCATGCATACATACTTATCAGTTATTACACTAATTAGATATTAGCATGTAGTTATGAGTTTTAAACCAAACCAAGAGTTTGCATGAAGCAGCAATTCCGTAATCATGTAAAAAGGTGCGTTATACACCGTACGGTTCTCATGGTGGTAGACAACAAAGGTAAATGGTTTACATTCAAAGCCAAATTTCAATCCAGTTACCTGATGGCAACAACTGATTTTTCACCAGACAACATGGAAAAAAAATCAATGTTCAGTTATCAATTAGTTTTTCCACTGAACTTTGCTTGTTTAGTATTGCTGAATCAGAGTTTGGCCATATTGGGAGTACAATTTAACATTTCATTGGTGAGTTCAGAGTGTTGTACCTGTACTCTTGGGTGTGTAGATGCTCTTGTCTGTCTGGATGAATATGTAGCCTGACTGGAAGGAGACCATGACCACCTTCTCCAGCAGAGTGAGAGGAAATTGGGCCTGCAGGTACACGTACTGCTTCTCTAAGGGATCCGCGCTGAAGAGCTCATTTTCAGGAATCTGAATCACAAAAAGTAACCTGCTTTTTTAGATTTTAGGACTTTTGTTCAGAAATCAAATTTCCACATATACCAAAGGTAATCTGTTTGTCTGGTCTCTGATACTGTATTACATACTGTTATTTATAAGCTAGCACTTTACATTAAGAGTTGTTAATGAAAGTTTATTCATGTTATAATTGATCTCTTATTGCTATATTAACTGTTTATTTAGCATTAGTAATAATTTAGTAACTTAATTAACTGTTAACTGATAGTTTAGTTTGTCATTAGCTTATTTACTCATTAACTGTGTACTAAATGCTGATTACACCAATAAAGTGATGTGTTTACTTATATAAAGAAGTAACATTGCACCTGTCCTCCATGATCTCCACTGGCTTCCTGTAAAGTATGATATTCACTTTAAATTCTTCTGCTCACCTACAAAGCTCTCATCAACGTTGCTCCTTCATACTTGTCTGATATACTCCTTCCCTATAAATCCACCTGTTCCTTCATCCCACCTTCATAGTTTTGGTGACTGAGCATTTTCAAGATTTGCTCTTCATCTGTGGAACTCTCTTCCTCCGCATGTCCAGCAGTCCAACTCTCTTTCCGTATTTAAATCAAATCAAAAACACCTATCTCTCCCATCTAGACGGCAAATTACTTATCCTATCGTCTGATTTCATCTACCTTACCTTCTTTGGTTTTCTTGTTTTAACACTTGTGTTTTTGTTTTTTTTTACAACTGAAAGTGATTCGTTCATTATTATTATTATTATTTTATTATTATTATTATTATTATTATTATTAATACAAATGGTCAAGATCAGAAAACAGTACTCAATTTTTGTCTGTGTTTATGGATATGATGATCATGCATTACTGATTCATACATTATTGATGATTATGCATTACTGATTCATACATTATTGATGATCATTAAGACTAACGCAATGTTAATGTCTTTCAAGTCAATTTAGAAGTAAGGACAAAAGTGCCTGAAATTTACTTTAAAAAAAAAGCTACAGTTGAGAAGTTATTAAAACACTTATAATAGTGCATCAAATACATCCCTGACTCCCTCCTATAGTGATCTAGTCTCTGATCTAAATGCTAGACTAAAGGAAACTCTTGACATTCTCACTCCAGACTGACTGATTAACCCCAGCTTTTCTGCTGGTGCGTCTCATTGTGATTTATTTTCTAAAATTTGCAAAGTGTTTGCAATTCATTTTCAAAATAAAATAGACCTGATAAGACAGGGCATAGCTCAGCTGACTTAAACAAGCTCCTGTAATGTTCCTAATTGACTGTGGTTATTGACTGTGTTCAAAATGATGTTTTAACTATTGTAAATTGTTCTCTGTCAACAGGTTTTTTTCCAGGTGCGCTTAAAATTGCCTTGGTGAAGCCTCTCCTAAAAAAGAGTAGCATGGATCCTTCCATACTAAATCATTTTAGACCAATCTCAAACCTACCTTTTCTAAGTAAAGTCTTAGAAAAAGTTGCTTTCAGACAATTACATGCGTATCTTGTAAGGGGTCAGGCTACGACACCAGCTGCCAGTAGGGGGCCTGGGCATCGTGCCAGGAGAGCTGCTAGGTGCACCTCCAAAAAACTCCAACTCCCAGAAGCCCTAGCACTGATCAGTGCTGACTGGTTGCACCTGGGGAACGCTGCATAAAAGCTCACACAAACTGCAGGTCAGTGTTACACCTTTGTAGAGGGGTTACCGGTATGGTACTCCAGCCCAAGTGGGTATAAAGACAGAAAGAAAGAAACAGAAAGTAAAAAGAAAAAGCACTGAAGCTGACAACGGGGAAAAGAAAGAAAAGAAAGGAAAAGAACAAGAATCTAAAGGGGAAAGTTTGAGCAGAGATCCAAAAGAAAATATAATTTCAAGGGAGGTTGGTTAGCTGGACTGGGGAAAGTTTAGATCTCAGCCTTGGTTCTACAAGCTGTGCACTATTCGCATCCTAAGTTTGTTGTTCTCCTCAAGCTTGAGGGTGGTTTTTTGTTTCTGTAGTTTTCCCTTTTAAAGAGATTCCTTTGTTTGTCACATAGTGACACCAAACCACATTCATTACACTTCAACACATCATGCTAATAAGAATTTCACATTGTGAAGACAGTGATAAATAAACTAGTGACTAAACACCCAAAAGCTCTGCACTTGGGCCCGCCACTCCCCATCCTGTGACATATCTAACATTGAACAGGTTACATGAGAAATTTTGATCAGGTTTTCATTCTAACCATAGACTAAGACAAGTTTGGTGCGTATTGTCAGCGACATCAGGCCTAATGCTGATGCTCAATATTCCTTTAATTCTGGTCTTATTGGATCTCAGCACAGCTTTTGATACCATTGATCACATGATTTTAATCCACTGTCTTGAATACTGGGTAGGCCTCTCAGGCACAGTTTTAGAATAGTTACAAATATATTTAATGAATATATAGTTCTTGGTTTCACTGGGAATCATTCATCAAAACATTTCTTGTGAGGTTCCACAAGGTTCAGTTTTAGGGCCTGTCTTACTCTTTATTCATATCACCTCTAGGTGATGTCATCAGGAAACATAATATCAATTTTCATAGCTATGCTGATGATACACAATTATACATTTCCATTCCTCGTGATAATCAAGACTCTGTTGACAGGCTTACCAGAATGTGTCACATATTTCTCAGTGGATGTCACAAAATTTTCTACAACTAAGTCAAGAAAAACAACTGAAATACTGCCCCTTGGTACTAAAACTCAGAGAAAAAAAAGCTTTATAAGAAGCTCAGTTGGTTAGCTTCATATACTAAACCTGAAATAGGAAACTTGAATGTAATTTTAGATTCTGAGCTCTGTTTTATCCCATATGTACACGCAGTCACTAAAGTACACTATATGGACAGCAGTATTGGGACATATCTACAATCAGTGGGCCTCATTCTTCAATATCTTCTTAAGTATTTTCTTAAACTTGTTTTTGAGAAAGATACTAAGTAAAAGTCTATGTCACATTCATGATGTGTTCTTAAATCACAGAATTGTTTGCATCTTTGTGCTCTTGAGTGTGTGTAGATACATGTATGATCTGGCTAATGATATGGGAATAATATGATAACAATCTGTAAACTTAAAAATAATATGTTAATTATCTAGTTGTTAGTAAAAATAAGTTATTCATTTCAGTGGAAATAAGTTAGTAATAATGTGGGAAATTAATGGTGACAAACTGTTTACAAAACTAAATAAACACAGGGTTTTATAATATTAGGTTTATTAACACAAAAACAGTGAAGTAGTTCGGTTGAAATGACGTAGTATCACTGCTGTGAAATAGTAATTTACTTGTATCTACTTTGTTTCTTACTTGTTATGCATTTAAATCATCAGGTACAGTATGATGTACAGACACATTTACTGCCTATAACCCTAATGCTAAATGTGATTCAAGCTGTAAGATGCAAATGCAGTTACTGCATCTCGCAGCAAGTGTAAAAATCAGTTCTTCAGAATAATGTAACGTAAAATAACAATTTCATTATTCACTTATTACAGATCTGCAAAGTGCTACCAGTTAAGTTAAAGTCAAACAGCACTGACCTTTATAGGTACAAGTTTCTGGTAGTTGTTTCCAGCATTGAGGACCACCGATTCGAATGCCAGCTGTATGGTTTTCCGTGGATGATTCATCACTCTGATCCTTACAGGGATATCTTCTCCAGCGTAATCCTGAGCCTCCACGAATATGTTCTCTAAAGTGCCCACCCTCAGCATGTTTGGGGCAGACAGGATGTTGCTAGGAGGGTGAACGTAAAATGTAATTGGGTTTATATATATATTTTATAGATCGAGTTGCAGTAGTCAAGACTTCAGATGACAAGAGACTGAACTAGCACCTGGGTGACCTCTCGAGTGAGAAAGGGTCGAATACTCTGGATGTTGAACAGGAGAAACCTGCATGACCGAGTTAAGTTCACGATATGAGCTGAGAACAATAACTGGCCATCCAGAATCATCTTCAGATGAACAATCAGAGAGTTCATGGTTATATCTGAACCATGCATTTATATGTGTGATAGACACATGCAACACAGTAGAAGTTTGATGTGATAAGTACAGTGAAACAGCCTAGATGAAATGATGTGTAAATGAACCCCTACAACATGGCCATAACATTGTTTTTAGACAGCTGATTGGCTGTCAACATGATCAACACTGGTTAATGTTATCCTTTTTTTCCTTCCTTTGTCAAAAACCTTTATAAAGTGTAATGGCTCAAGTGTATAAAGGTTTTTGACTAAGGAAGGCATGAGGAGCACTAATGTAAACCGGTGTATCTTTTGCACTAAAATGAAAGTGGAGTCCATAACAATGTACGATGGAACCAAAGAGGGAGGCATGTAAATTATAAGCAAAAGCAGACCAAAAACTGATCCCTGTGGA
Organism: Colossoma macropomum; assembly: GCF_904425465.1. Classification (NCBI taxonomy): domain Eukaryota; kingdom Metazoa; phylum Chordata; class Actinopteri; order Characiformes; family Serrasalmidae; genus Colossoma; species Colossoma macropomum. The sequence continues at coordinate 617,986 of NW_023495872.1, read as the reverse complement.
TCACCTTAGGAGACAAGGGCTGTGTAATATTTAGAATTTCCTAAAGACACAAAATGCTGTCTGTCTGAAAGGTAGAATCTAAACCAGGATAGCAAAGTTACAGGCATGCTTATATAGGTTTGAAGATGGTGAAGGAAATAGGCATGGTTGACAATATTAAAAGACACTGTAAAGTTCAGGAGGAGAATGCTAAGAAGACCAGTGTCAGCAAAGAAATGAAGTAAGAAGGACAGTTTTAATACTCTGCAATTGGTAGAAACCTAACTGAATTTACAAGACTAAATAGTGATTGGTAATAGGGAGAGTTTAGACTAAATTCAAGAACTTTACTTTTCAACTGTGCTATGTAATAAGCATTTTAATGTTGGTTCCTTTGTATGCCGTTGACCTACATCTTGCTCCCTCCCCTTTTTGAAAAATGCAGTGAAAAAGTGATGACAGAAAGAAATACTGATTTGCAGACTGGTCTTGTGGTTGGGTAGCTACCACCTTCTCCAGCAGAGAAGTAGACAAATAGGTACTGAATAAACATGAGATGTTCTATTAATAATCAGCTTGAGTGCTGCTGTTTTCACACTGGACATATTTCTGAAGCATTTATTTAGATGACCATCTGATGGAACAAATACATTTTCATTATATAATCAGTGTTTCAGTCTACACCGGCTGAACTAGAGCCCTTCCAACTTGCCGTTTTTTTTTTTATTTTTTTTTTTATATACGTGAAACCTTTTTTCCATAGAGATCCAGTTAAATCACAAAGTCTAACTTCCTATACTGAACTAAAGTACACTATTGTAAAAAAAAATTATAATGTGTTTTAATGATGGTTTAGGCCTGGGTCTAGATTTAACCCTAACAGAGAATATTTAGGCTCATATTAAACACAAACTAGCTTGGCAGTGTTTTTCAGCAGTTTGAAGCCGTCAATGCTAAGCAGAAAAATACTGACTCTTCTTTCTGTAAAAGGTTGTCTGCAAATTTACACACAAACCCTGAACATTTAAAGAAATCAAAGGAAAAGTTATAAGATCTGTTCATTTATTGATTAGTTGTTAAGACCATTAAGAGCTTAATGTCTTTCCATTTTGAGGTTGGCTCATTATTTTTGCTCAGGGGTGTATATCAAAATTACAATTTACTAAGGTGTTGATTTTTTTAGACATAGTAGATGCCGTCTTAATGGTGTATGGAGGCTACAGATATAATGAGGCTTTTTTATCTGACACTTGTGATTTTGTTTTTGTGCTGTCAAGCTTTAAAACTGCTCTAAATCAATTTCATTTAGAAGTACAGTTGTAAAACTTAAGCCTTCATCAGAACTTTATGCCATTTGTCTTATTTAATTCTTTTAGTCTTGAATTTTACCCTTACTGTTTGGTCCTACTTCATATGAAGTGTCTCTATTAACTGCATTGTTACACATGAATAACATGCAACAACACTGTAACTACTGATGATTTAGTCAATGTTACAGATGGATTACAGAAGTACAGCCTATGTAATTACACATGTGTATCAACTTCAGTTTTGCCTCATGCAATTACAAAAGTGTATCTTCTACACAGGAACTGTGTTAAAGTTACACTTTAAAATAAGTGGACAGTTCCTGTGTATTTGTTATGTAGGTATTGTGTAATAATGGAGTGGTAATATATAAATTGCTTTGGAGGTAATGCAACACGTTTAATAATGTCATAAAAGTTGCATTTTAAGATAAGGGGATGTCTGCTGTACTGTCACATTACAGAATGGTTTAAAGCTGAAACTGGTTACAACATCACAGAACTAGCAACATAAATGCTAGCTAAATGTTAGGAAAGCTGGTAGATACAGTGTAAGTAATGTCTTAATGTACATTATTACATAATTCCTTTTACTGCTGGAAAATTCTAAAAACTGCTGTTCCAGCTATTACTCATGTAATTACACATGAGAGAATAGGCTGTTACAACTATTAAGATACACTTGTGTAATTACATGAGGCAAAATCTAAGTTGATACACGTGTATTTACATAAGATGTACTTCTGTAATCCATTAGTAGTTACATTGTAAGTCATTAGTAGTTACATTGTTGTTGCATTTGTTGTTCACATGTAACTACACAGTTATTAGAGACAATTAATAGAAAGTGGGACCTACTGTTTTGAGAGCTACTTTTACTTCTTCTTCTTCTGCAAGTCAGAGTGTGTATATATGTGTACTATATATGTGTACATTTGTGTGTGATATACTCACAGTGGGACACATAGTGTGAGCAGTGGTGAAGACAGAAGAGCAGCAGTGATCCACAGCAGGTCCACCTGCCCCATCCTGCCTGTCTGATCCTGCCTGTGTCTGAATAAATGGTTGTTACTGAGCAGAACTACAGCTTTAATACACACTCCCTACCTCCATCTCCTCCCATCATGTTGTGGTTATGTGAGGGGTGAGGGGTTCAAAGTTCTGTGCTAAAGTAAATTTGTGTGTCAGCAGCATAAAAACTGGACGATGGCTGGTAGCACTCAGAGGGAGCATATACCTTTTTATACAAAAGTTTGGACACTTTTATACAAAGTTTGGCAAAATTACATATTTGGTATATTTTTCAAGTGAAAAGGATGCAACCTCAGCAGCAAACACACACAGTTACTACACAGTTACTTCGTACACCAAAGAATATGTAACCTTCAGAGACAAACACACTCCTGATATATACTCCTTATTTCTATATTACAAAATAGAAATTCCATGTATCAAATTAGATGTCCCCAAACTGGGCTGCACTCAGAATTAAGTTGCAGCCCACATACTGCATGGAATGTTGGCACACGAGCGAACCACATGCAGTTGGCAGAACCTGGCCTTTTTTTTACAACCATTAAAGGGCCACATCTCATCCACATTTAACCATTTATGATTGTAGGTATATTTCGGTTTGTCCATCTGAATTTACATCCCCAAATTGTAAGGCAAATTATTCAGTAACAGCATGAAATATTAATTAATAATAATTATTATTATTTTTTTTTGTAAAAGTTCCCCTCAAATGAACAGAAAATGTGTTTTATGATCATACACATATTGCTATATGCTTACAATGTACTGCTGAAAGCCAAAAATCTTAGATGCTCTTTGGATTTGTTTATAAAAATAATTGTTACAGTGCAGATCACTGAAGAGACGTCATCTGAGATCCAGTTTCTAGCTCAGATTTGTGGAAAAATGGGTCAACTTTCAGTAGAAAAAAAACCCCAAAACTTGTGAGTTCAGCTTCTTTTATTATAAAGTTTTAATTTATAATTTAAAGTTAATTACCCATCTATTTGACTGGAAAGATGACAGTTACAGCTCTCATATGACACCCACCTTTTGAATGTAGCTTATGAAATATGAAAGTTATGAAGAATATGATGAAGTGCGTTTTTGAACCACCGGTGGTCCCAAGCAGTTAAAGAGGTTAAACCACCACCACTGCCAGAACTGACTAACTAACTACCCAGTCACAAGTGTAAAAACAGGGTCAATATACTGTAACAATTAAGCAGGTTAACATCAAACTTTAATGCAACATTAGGGCACCGGAGCTCATCTAACACTTCTTAATTTAGTCAAAAGTTATCTTAACTAATGTTTAGCACTGTATCTCAGATAGTTAAACAAGGATGTTCTTTTTTTGACACAACTCTCCTGTTGACCAGGGCCTCCACAGTTGTACTGTGCAACAAAGCACAAGGTCAATGGGGCTGGCATGTGTTTCTTCTTTATGCAGATGGAGGTGGCCTTATTACTGACAGAATTTGAAAAAAAAAGCAATATTGTTAAGATAGGGCAGCACTCAGGGATTTCTGCTTATATGCTGGCATTTCTGTGTCCACCAAGGTTTAATACATTGTAGGACTGTAGTGCTCCAGTGCAGAGTCCAGCCTCAAAATCACTTTTTTACTTGATTTGGACTTTTCTCTGTCTTGGCCATCAGTCTCACCAAATTTATTTTCTGGTCTCATCCGAGTGGTTACTAGCTTAAATGTGTAAGCTAATTGAACATCATATTATACATTTTATTACTCTGCCTTCAAGTCTGATCTATGTAAATGAGCTATGTTCTGATTGGCTGCCACGTATTTTGTCCCATTTAGAAAGCAGTCCCTTTATCACTACTACTACTACTACTACTACTACTACTACTACTTAATAGGTGGGACTAAACTGCTGTAGACTGAATTTGTGAATATATATATATATATATATATATATATATATATATATATATATTTATGTTATATAACTTTTATGTTATATAAACACGATTAATCTCTTTAGTTTAAAAAATTAAGAAAAAAATCTGTTTCATATGAATGGACCTTTTAAAGCACGGGTGCCCAATAAAGGTTGATTAATTGATTGATTGATTGATTGATTGATTGATTGAAGATGTAGATGAGGTAAAATGCTGGTTAGCAGGCTAGCTTTAAAGCATCCATGTTGCTTTTACTTTTCTTACACTTTCACAGCAAAAGCAATAGGAAAAAGATTTCAGGAAAAAAGAAGGCAGGTTATCATTGAAATAAACTCATGTGTGTAATTACCCAACTTGTGTGAACAAGAGGTGAACTGTGTGTGTGTTTGTGCACGTCACTCCATCATCAGCCGACCCCCCTCACAGCCTCACAGTGTCATTGCACAGCAGAAAACTTTAGAAAATGGCACTAACTAGCTCACTCTTTTTTAACATGAGCATGTGATGCCAGTGACAGTGAACTGTAATAACTCATAAAGGATTGTTTTTCCAACTGATTCAAACACCGAAAGTGAGAGAGTAAAGCATCCAGACGAAAGGAGGTGTAGCCGGGAGTGGCAGCAATGACGAGTTTTTTTACTCAATGATAGGTCAGCGTGATGCAAAGAGGAGGGAAAATGTGATATTACTGGGGAAAAAAATATAATTATAAAATGATATATATATATATAGTTTTCTCTGCTGTTGGCACATGGTGAAGGAACTAAGTGTCAGACAATGATTAAAGGCAAAAGTCATCACACGTTGATCAAAGATGACAGAGAAACAAGAATCTTGTCTTTAGAATGAAATGACATAATGGATCATGCTTAGTATGACCAAGATCATCAACTAATGAGGTAAGAAATGTTTTTGTTTTCAGGTTTCCTTTAAGAACACTTTAACCTTCATTTCGTCATTTGACATCCATCCAAATGTACCTTCTTTCCAGATGTAGTGCATAGAGGCACTTGAAGAGTTAATTGTTTCCCATAAATGAGAGCATCTGCTGTGCAAATTCAACCTTTGATCATTTGGAAAGTACTAAAAGTCCAAAAATCATTACACATGGGCGTAAGTGCACGCTTTCTGAAACTGTGCCATTTAAATACTGGCATGTGAATACAGGCCTATTAATCCTAAAAATGCTGCTGAAAACTTTCATCAGTAAGTCATTTTATTGCATGTTGTGTAAATAGAAATACAGGGACAAAACATAATAGAGATAATTGTGTTTGGCGACAAAGAGAAAAGAGAACTCTTCTCTAGGGCTCTTAAAACCTTGGCATCCTAAGAGACTCAGATCTCACCATCACTAGCCATTCTCCAAAACAGCCTTCTATTATCTAAATATAGCCTGAGTCAAATGTTTGGTGTTACAGCAAGACCTAGAGAAGCTCATACATGATTTTATCTCCAACAGGGTGGACTATTGTAATGGTATCTTAACTGGACTTCCCAAAAAGACCATTACACATGCAGCAATGAAACTTATGAAATGTCTAGACACAGCTGCCTCTGGTACCCATGGTGACCAGGCTTACCCAGATCATAAGCTGAGAGTACGCTTCCCCTGCAAGGTTTAATGCTGCAGTGTTTCTGGCCCAAATTCTTCAAAGCATTCTAAAAAGTGGTCTGTTTACCTTTATCACCAGGAATAATGATAGCAAACAGTAATAAAGCAATGTTTCTGTACAGAGCACCACTTAAAGAAAACCCTTCCTAAACACTTGACCTATGATAAGGTTTACAACAGAGGGAGTCAAATGAAGACACACAGCTTTCAATGAGTTGCCCCACAAAAAAAGACAATTTTCCATGAACATCAAAATGGAAATTTCATAATAGCAGGACCTTTATAACATCATGTGACATAACTTTATCATGTAAAGACACAAAGCTGTATGATTGTGTAATTTACTTATTTTCCTGAATTGTATCTGAAATATGCATAACAAAGTTTCAAGGTTTCCAAGTTTTATTTGTCACATATATAGTCATACACAGCACAACTAGCAGTGGAATGCTTGCATAACTGCCTGCTCGCATGAAGCAATTAGAAATAATAAGCAAAAAGGTAATAAGAAAAAGCAGTTCCTAGCACGTTAAATAGTTAGCCAAGTGCTCCAGCACCTGTGCACATCCCTTTTCTAAAGCACAGTAGCTATACATTTCAACATTAGCTGACCTTTTATGACTGAATTCAGTTGCAAAATACTGTATAAATTCGTATTATGTATGTAGCTATCAGGCATTTGTGTGCTGAAAACTGTCAAGCAGGTCTCATATCACTACTGTTAGCTTAGCAACATCGCAAGCCAGCTAGCCAACTGACTGTTATGCAGCTACACACTAGCCTAACATTAGGTAGCTAGCTGACTAAAACATGACTGTTGTTGTAGCCCCTGTCTGGTAGACCAAATACTCAGACTTTTAAACAAGTGCTGCTAAATAACTGTAAACATACAATATTTCATGGTTTTGGCTACTTAGCTTGTATTTCAGCTTCCTGCCAGATTTTTGCCAGCGTTCTTTATTGACTTCTCTGCCAGGAGGGCGTGAACTTGAACTGGCCAATCCCAGCAGTTTTCAATCAACAATTCGAATTCCCTGATGCTGTTAATGTTCAGGGAATGTTCATCTCAAATAAGTTTCATTTTATTTTAGATGCTTTGTAATATTTACAACATTGTCATTTGGAATAATAATTATTTGTAACGCAGAACGGCTCACTAGACAGAGGATGTGAACCCTGGCTTTCTGGGTTATATCCTGGGGCCTAACAGATGAGCCACAACAGGTTTTGGGGACACAGGACCCAAGTGCTAAGCTTATGTACAACAGAAGGATGAGTTAAACTAAAGCACTTGAACACGTGGTGAGTCCAGGGATCGAACCTGGGCCCTATAGATGCTGTGCAAGCTCTCTACGCCTTCACCACAGCATCATCAGGAGGTTCAGTTTATGCAGGTGAGGTTTGCACAGGATTGTACAACAGGAAGCTGCATGATGGTCAAACCCGTCCAGAAGGCTGGTGAGCAGTGGGCATACGATCAAGGCAGAAGAAGCAATGGTATCAGATGCACAGGATAGGCAGTTGTTCAGCTTAGCAAAGAAAAACACAGATAGTTCTGTAAAGAGTGACTGTTTACAGATTACAGTATCAAAAGAGTGCAGCAGAGACTCCGGTGGGTCTAGTTATTATAGCCTAACTAAGAGGGAGAGACCAGAAAGATAACAGAGTCATGAGGCTCCCTGAGGTGTCAGGGCCCCTCCGCTCCACCATCAGCAAACCTGAGTGAATGCGTGAGAGCAGCAGGATGACAGCACCCACTCTTCCAGTTTACCATAATAATCTACGGCCATGAACCCCAAATCTGCACCTTTTATCTAACAGGAAAAAACAAATACCAAAGGCTCAACTAAACAAGTGGGTTTTTAGCCTAGACGTAAAGACTGAGGCTGTGTCTGAGTCCCCAACATTGACTGGAAGATTATTCCAAAGCTGCGGGGCTTTGTATAAAAAGGCTCTCCCCCTGATGTAACTTTGTCAATTCTAGGTACTAATAGTTATCCAGCACTTTGTGATCTTGCAATTATAAGATTGAATTGCAATGGCATCAATTCGTTGGCAAGACAAGAGCCAGACAAGTTCAGCTAAATTACCTTAACCATTATCACCCTGACAGGCATATTATGTCTCCATGGACCACAGGGACATCCATTATGGTCATACATGAAAGCAGAACGGAGATGACACCATATAGTAGCTATTGGCAACACCTATAAAATTATGTTAACAGTGGCATCTAAGCAGAACAAAAATGAACCTTGGCCATCAAATATGGCCAACTGTGAACTAGATGATGCATCTGGATAAAAGAAATTTGTTCCCACTTTATGTTGTGTCCCTAATAATGTGTAGTTACATATTAACGAATACATGCAACAACAGTGTAACTAATGAGGGTGTTGTTACTCTTACAAATGGTTATAGTAGTAAAGCTTAAGTATATGTGATGGTATTTACACAGCAACAACACATATCTGAATGTAATTTGCATGTTAAAGTACATAAAAGTAACTGCAAAATATGTATGCAAAAATAACTTTTTACATTATTAAATTGTGTTGTCTTATACTATGCCTTTCAGTTTAGACATGTACTAATGAAAACTGAGACACTACATGTAACAATAAAGCTCAAATTTGAGGCAGAAAATGGACAGACAATCTGCAAATGAGTCAGACAGGGCTACCTACTATCCCCATACTTGTTGATCTTGTCTGCTGAACTTATAATAAGATAATAATTTTTGTTGAAAACACCTTTGCTAAAATAAATAAAGATCTTGACTAAGTATGACAACAGTATGCCTGTTGTTGGAAACTGTTGGTTTCCTGGAATTACCTCATTCATTCCTGCCTGTAGGATATAAATACTTTTCTTTAGCAAGTGGAGCTTAGTTAGGTGGTTGGGCTGAGAATTAGCCTAATAGGTATGATTGAGTGGAGGTTGTGTTCTGCTTATCTCTAATATAGGAGTGCAATCTTTCCACTGTAGCAGTCTGTAAAAACAGCTTTGTGAGCAGAAAGCTGAGGGACAGGAAATTGTGGTCAGTGCACACTGCAGATCTACAGCAAAACAACATATTTTTGATTGTGCAGGAAGTTGACAATAAACAGTTACCCAGAAAGCAGACATAATGGCCCAGTTCTCACACTCACAGACTACTTTCACCCAGACCACAAACTGCTGTAGAATGACATCCAAATCAGAGTGCCCAATCTTTGACTGTTCAATGTTTGATGAATACAAAGTTTTAGACCAGCTACGAATCAGTATAAATATCCTTTTAAAACAGACTGAACAAATGGCAAATCCTGCTGTACAACAGGTTCAAAGACCAAATCATTAGACCAGTGTTAAACATGTCTACCTGTGCATAGTGGTGGCTGGAGCTTTCTGACAAAAGATGAGCACTGGTCAGGCTAATCTATTGGCCAAAACATTGTCAACTCTCACTACCAGGTGGATTAAAATATTACAATTTCCTCATGATAGGACCAATGCTTGGATGGTAGCACCACTTAGGAGCCCCCTTGTGTCAACATTTTGAATGAATTAAGATGCAGACACATTAATAAGGCACATTTTGTTTATTTTTTGGAACATAGGGGGCCCCCCAGGACTCTTGTCTTGCCTCACAAGACCTCTATCTGTTCCTGTTCAAATGATAATTTTACTTCCACTGGTGAAATTCCTTTTCTGGGTTTCATGTAATTTTGTTGTGTTGGTTCAGCTCATTCATTGCTTTCCTTTTGTTTACAATTCTCATATAAGCTTTTTATTTTTAATGAAACGTTTCCAAAAAGAGTAGAATAGAGCCCAGCAAGCTTCAGTTCTTATATCCCTATTGCTGGAGGTACTAATAAGTTATGCTGCGGAAGTTATGTAAGAAGTTCTATAGATGTTAATCAGTACACAAAGAACACTTGGTGTCTTCACTTTCAAGAGCGTATCACTTGTGGTGATGGCAGGGTGCTTGTGGGTTGAAACTGAGAGTGGAGGAAATGTCTGACACTTGCCAACGCCTAACAGTCTGACAGTCAACCAAAGTAATGCCTAGGAACAAGCATGCTACTCTATTTCACTGTTATACTTAATTATTATACATCAATTATTATATATTACTGCTGTCAGAACAACCTTGTATCCCCAAAATTAGAACTTTAGAGAGGAAGGAAAAACATACTGTACTTCTAATGTAAGTCAATGGTGAATTCATCATGAAATTTACACTGCATATAAAGGGCAGAAATGAATTACACTGGTTACACAGGTTCAAACCTGAGAGGATTTTAATGCTTGTCATTTTGTCATTTTCACTATTTATTGTGATGTACTGGGCCATATTGTCTATTGTTCAATGATTTTGCAAACTAAAACAGAATACATGTTTCCACAAATGTAAAAATATACACAGTCCATAATTTTAAATTAGGCTTTGATGATATTCTGCAAAGTAACTCAGTCCAATTTATATCTAGTGGGGTAGCACTGTGGGGTTGGGCTACGAATGATCAATGCAAGAATTCAGGCCTTAGATATTTGCAAGGGTCATGTTATGACCTATTTAAATTTGAGGCATTAATTGAGCTAGTAATATTGTAAATATACACAAAACGTAATTTATAAGGTACTTTCAATTGTAAAGTGTCTGTCCCAAACCCTAACCCCTAAAGTTAACCTTATGAAAATATTACTTACATTTACAAAAATTCTCATGTATCAAGGCAGCGCTTATAGTAAATATTCTCAACAAATGGTAACTGGATACATGTGATGTGTTGGGCCGTTTTCACCACCCGCTGGAGCACTTTGCAGTCAGATTCAGAGCAGTTGCCATACCACACCGAGATGCAGTTTGTGAGTATGCAGGTACAGTGGTAAAAGTCCACCAGTATCCTGGGACACAGGTGAGTTTTACTTCCTAGGGAGCCTCAAGGGTGCCTTTTTGACCATGATGGAGGAGTTTAAAGACCAGGTGAGATCATCTGAGATGTGGATGCCAAGGAACTTGAAGCCAGACACACACTCTACCTCAGCACTGTTGATGTAGATGGGGAGTGTTAACAGGGAGTACAGCAGAGGGCTCAGCTCACAGCCTTGTAGCACGCCAGTGTTCAGGGTGATGGTGGGTGTAGAAGAGTTTGTCTAACTTAACAGACTGAGGGCAGTCAGTCAGAAAGTCAAGGATCCAATTGCAGAGAGATGTGCTGATACCAAGCTGGCTAAGCTTTAAGACCAGCTTGGAGGGAATCACTGTATTAAATGCTGAACTGAAGTCAATGAACAGCTTTCTAACATATGAGTTTTGACCATGCTCCGTTGACCTGTTGTGGTGGTAGGCAATTGATGTGGGTCCAATGTAGCAGGCAGAGGCTTCATATGAGAAAGAACTAGTCTTTCAAAGCACTTGGAGATGATGGAGGTAAGTGCAACAGGGCAGAAGTCATTGAGGGCTGAGGCAGTCGAATGCTTTAGCACCGGGACAATGGTGGCAGTCTTGAAGCTGGTTGGGACAACTATCTGGGCCAGCAACAGATTGAAAATGTCCATGAAGACCCTGGCTAGCTGATTAGCACATGCTCTAAGCACATGGCCAGGTACTCCATCAGGGCCAGCTGCCCTTCATGCATGCACCTTGCACATGAGTGTGACAGACATCCATGGTGAAGAGTGTGAGTGGCTTCTCATCAGATGGTAAATCTGTTTTGGAGAAGACCACCTTATTTCCCCTGTCGAAATGAGCATAGCAGTGGTTGAGCTCATCAGGGAGTGAGGCACAGTTGGTAGGGGGCACAGTACATGGTAGTTTGAAGTCAGTAATTGACTGTATATCTTGCCACATATGCTGGGGGTCAGAGGAGTTGAAATGCTCTACAATCTGCTGTTTGTAACAGTGTTTAGCCTTTGAGATGCCTCTTCTGGAGGTTGGCTCTGGCTGAGCTGTAAGCCTCCTGGTCTCCAGACCTGAAGGCAGCACTTCTTGCCTTGAGCAGGAGGTGAACCTCTCTGTTCATCCAGGGCTTCTGATTAGAGAAGGTTTTTATTGTTTTGTGAGTTGTCACTCTGTCCACACAGCTGTTGCTACTGTATGTTCCAGGACAGAGTTGTTGTAGTGTTGGTATGAAAGTCTGTGCTGGTCTGGGCTGCAAACATACCCCAGTCTGTGTGTTGGAACGGGTGCTGAAGAGTAGAGTCAGCCCCTTCCATCCAGATCTTCACAGATCTTGAGGATTTCACACGTTTCATGACTTGGGGAGCAGGAACAAACAGAAGTGGTCAGACTGTCCCAGGTGGGGGGAGGGATGTGGCTTTGTAGGCATAAGTCACACTGGTGTAAATGTGATCCACAGTTCTTTGCCCCCTTGTGTTGCAGGAGACATTCTGGTAAAACGTTGGAAGCTTTGTCCCCAGTGACAGTAAAGCCTCTGTCCGAGTGCACAGTTTGCAGGTTGCTTATAGCAGTACAAAGATTGAGTTAATTCAAATGGTGTACTGTAACTGCTGGCAGTTGAGAGGTACAGTACTGTGCAAAAATCTTAGCCAATCATGAAAACTACTTTTCTCCGCAGGAAGTGTAAGTGATCTATAGTTAATAAAGAATACGTATAAATACTAAGTCTAGCCCTGCTGATGTTGATCAGATCCTTCACGTTCTTTAATATTTTGATTATATATCTACAGGCAGAAGAGTTCCAGAAACTGTCATACATATATACTGTGAATACTAGAAGGAATTTCTTTTCAGTTTAGTAATTGATATGTTGATTAGAAAAATACATAGAGACGAACACAGGTTTGATTCCTGACTTCTTGCTGCACACCTGACATATTTTAATGAAGGATAGATTAAATTAACCACATATTAGATGGTAACTGTAAATACAGCACTTCCTTGAGAAGAGCTTTGAAAATGGTAAAGGTGATATTGCCTCACATACAAAAAAAAGTTTTTAATTTGTATCCGTGACAAACTGAAACATCATCAGCCTCATCTGTACAGAGAGATTGTCCAAAATTGCTGAAGAGTGGTTGTCTTGTTGCAAAATGTATCCTTATTTTAGTGCTAAACATTCAATATATCAACAAGCTAAAGTACAGTCAAAAATGTATGTAGCACCCCAGCTAGGTACCCAGTAGATAGGTGGTTATTTAAATGATCAAAAGTTACCTCTGCGGGAGTGGCTCTGTCTCTCTACCGCACCTCTCTCTCTCTCCCTTGCTCCCTCTTTCTGCAGCGGCAGAACGGAGCACCATAGCTCAGCAGCCAGACACACAGGGCAGTGAACTCCCAACGTAGCCAGTGGAAACTGGGGCTTTGCCGGTCACCCCAGTCGCTAACTGGAAAGTCTGTATGCTGATAGACTCGAGATGGCAACAATAATACACACACTACAGGGGAATTACGTTTACTGAGCTAGTTAACGTAAAAACACACAGAGTATAGAGCTGGGGGGCCCCTTAGCAGCCTGAGTTAGCCTACTACAGCCTGACATATGAACAATACAACGGGCGATACATTGAGCAGCAGAGTTAGCTTATCGAGCTAAGCTCTTACTTTAAACATTCGACGAACTGCGTGCAAAACTCCTTCATGGGTTCTCTATTCGCCAACCCTGCACTAGACGGTACTCACAGAACGTTCAGACAGTCGTTCACTCGAACAAAATATACTTTACGTCGCATATATAATCTACGAGCGCCATTTAGTTCACTACGTCTCCCTGCTCTTTTTCCTGCGTGTTCTCGTCTCTCTCTCTATTTTTTTTCTCCCTTTCTTTTCTTCTCTTTTCTCTTTTCCCCTTCTACTATTGTCCCGCCCATTGACCCTGCTGATGGGCTGATAATACTCCTTTAGATGTTATAGGCTCAGAAAGAGGAAGAATCGTTATTTCAGAAACATAATTAAATAACCAAATTTTCAGATTCACGTGAGTATATATTTGAACTGATAATTCAATTAAAAAATAAAATAAATAAACTGAACTGAAACTTTCAACTGGCTACATGTACATTAAAGGGGAATCTCTCTATAATTCAGTAGTTAAAGAGTAACTACACTCCACTATTTTCGGCTAACTCCACCCCTGGCTCATCTGTGCAAAATGCTCAAAAATGGGAGGATGATGTTCAAGTTTGGAGGTGGGGCTGTGAGGGACACCGGGTGGGCTAGGCTGCTGTGTTTTTATAGGTAACATTAGTTACCAGAAAATATGGAGAGAGACAGAATCAAATAGCACTTTTGCAACTTCGAGGTCTTACAAAGCTGATGATTTTTCTCTACTACCATCCCCATCTTCGACGAGGGAAGGTGTTTCTGATCAGGCAGTTTGTCTTGAGCCTTAACAGTATCAGCCACTGACTCAAGCCGCCGAAGAGTTAACATAGTGGCAGGAAAATGATTAGCAGCAAGCGGCAAAGGTGTCGAAACAGTAGGACATTCCCTAAAACTGTGACAGCTTCTAATTATCTGTTCAGCAGATCCATATTCGATATAACAAAGAAAAAAGTTCAAGAAAGGCTGTACAGACGAAAAGTTGACACAGTCAGTAACAATGGCCATATAATGTTGGCCTTTCCTGAACCATTTCGCTTTCCATAGTTCTAGTGTTGCCGCTGATTTCTGTTCAGTGAGTCATGCCCGAGAGTTTGAGTAGTGAAGGGAAACGTGAATAGGATGCAACACCGGCAGCTTTACGGAGACTTGCATGAAACCTCTTGCAAGAAATCGGTCCTTCAGGTTACCTACTCATACGTTAAACGTTATCAGTAAATGTGCTAATCAAAACATCTTTATTACAAACTAAGCTTAAATTAACTGGGTTATTTCCAGTTGTTATAGACATCTGGAATATTGCAGCCTTCTGAGGCGGTGCTGGGGGTATTTAGCTTAGCACGTGAGTGTGGTTCTCTCCTCGCTCTCAGCTCCTATGCTTTCACATTTATGAGTGTGGCATGAGCAGGGCGACATCAGGGGGCAGTAACATTGGTTGACCAGAGTTGAACCAGAGGCGGAACTGACCACAATAAAAGTGTTATTTTTACAGTTTCAAGCAAGGGTCATATTTTTTTCAGATTTCTAGAGCAGTGCAATTCTGCTGTTAAAAAAAATAAGAAAGTCTTAGGGTGTAGTTACTTTTTAAGATGTGAGCAAAGTCATTTAGAGTGGTTTGATGTGAAGTGCTCCATTCTAGAGAAACTTAAGTCAGGATTGTTCATATAGGAACCAGACTTCCACCTCTAAAAGCTCCCTCACAGAAAGTTTTTAGATGAAATGGTAATGAATTCACTGCCTGATGTCTGAGACATTGTTTTATGACAGTTTTGAGATTTTGGCCTTAAAATCCATACAAGGATGGATACACGCAGGGTGTTGTGAGGCAAAATAGTCCCATCAACATTCCATATAAAAAACGAAGAAGAGTTTCAGTGGTAGGTTTTGAATAATAAATAAAATGTATATGCTATGTTTGCACTGTATACATTGTGATCCTTGGTTCCAATCACGTCAAGTCAAATCAGAGTAGGAAAATTTCTGTACAATGAACCATTTCACATCAAAACACTCTGAATGACTTTTTTACATTTTAACAATTTTTTTTTTTTATTTATTTTTTTTGAAAAATAGGCTGAATGTCCCTTTGGGTATCATGTACTATGGATGCAGTGAATACTTTCTGTTAATTTTGAACACATAGAAGTGAGACAGGTCACGGGAGGAGGGATTATGCCTACAGCTGGCAGGATTTCGTAGTCCGAAGATAAGATATAAGCCCATTTAAGGACAGAAACTCCGGGGGACCAATGTGACATTTAACTTCTTCCAAGCTGACATGATACCTACAAGTGACATGAAAAAATCAATTAGTGGAACACGACAAGTCATCAAAATGAGGATAGAATAAAAACGATTATGCCTTCTTTTTTCTCTGAAATTACTTGACTTCAGAAGGGATTCCACCAGGAACACTTTTTTTGCAGATGAAGTACCAACTGGTGCATCTCCATCTATACTGGACTAATTGTAAAATTTTATTAACAATAAGCTGAATCAGAATTTGGCAAACAAATACAATAACTTTGTCTGGGCAAAAATGCATTGTTCATTGTATCGGCAGTATGTTTGCAAACTAAAATCGATTCAAATCTATTAATATCTAAAAAATATATTTGAAAAATGTTTTTTTATTTTTTTTTATTTTTTAAATTAGAGTTAAAAAATATACCTCAGCTTGTGGTTCCTCTGCAGTCCCTACATGTACAGCACCTTTCCCCACATCCTGACTGGAGGGGACCTGAGAAGAATCATCATGGTAAGAATTGTGAAAATAGGAAATGTATCCCCTATTTTATAACATACAGTCCTGCTCTTAGGGTATGCAGTTCTGAGGGTAGTGCACATTCAAATATGTTATCCTGCTCTGAGAGTAGTGCCTACTTTACTGTATCTGATGCTGCTCTGGGAGTAGTGCCCACTTCACTGCATCTGATGCTGCTCTGGGAGTAGTGACAACTTTACTGTATCTGATGCTGCTCTGAAAGTAGTGATCACTTCACTGTATCTGATGCTGCTCTGAGAGTAGTGATCACTTCACTGTATCTGATGCTGCTCTGAGAGTAGTAACCACGTCACTGTGTAGTGATCACTTCACTGTATCTGATGCCGCTCTGAGAGTAGTGACAACTTTACTGTATCTGATGCTGCTTTGAGAGTAGTGATCACTTCACTGTATCTGATGCTGCTCTGAGAGTAGTAACCATGTCACTGTGTAGTGATCACTTCACTGTATCTGATGCTGCTCTGAGAGTAGTAACAACTTTACTGTATCTGAACAGACTGATAAACATTTAGGTTAATATCTGCATACTATATGCACACTCTGTTTTGCCCACAGTGCACATGGTAGTAGTTCATAATGTTTAACTGATGTCCATGTGAAATAGTATTCCAGGATAATTAGGTGCATATGTGCATAAAATCATTAACTTGCACGTGAAGAACATAGCTCAACTTGTGGTTCCTGTGCAGTCCCTGGATGTTCAGCACATTTCCCCACATCCTGACTGGAGGGGACCTGAGAAGAATCATCATGGCAAAAATTGTGAAAATAGGAAATGTATCCTCTATTTTGTCTCTGCTTAACCTAACCTTACTTCAGAACACACCCACACCCACACGCACACACACACACACACACACACACACACACACACACACATATGCTTAGAAGAAGTCAATTAAAGTCAATAACAAACCACTAAAAACCAATAACGCTACACTGAGAGTTGTTTTCCAAGCAACCTAATTTACACATACATTCTGAGGGCATTGATCTACATTGTATAGTCTCACTATCTGTATACCTCTACTCTAGGTCTCTTTCTACCCTTTCTACGATGCATCTATAAAGAGAAAAAGGTGAAGCCAAAAAGTCACACTTAACACAGCAATTTCATTATTTCAACAGTTTACTGGCTAGCATGTCAAGTTAGCTGAGTCAAAACCTCAGAAAAAACAGGGCAAAGTTAGTTAAATCAACCGAACTAGACTAGCAATGTTAGTAATATATTACAAATTCTTTCTTTATGTGGAATCTAAGCAAAACTGCTGTTTTAAACGTAAATGAAACATACCTTGTCATCTTTCAGATTATGGATCCGTTTTCTTCCTCTGTCGACTCAGCTGCAGATTTCAAACACGTTTCAGATATCTGACGTCACGGTCTTAGAACCAATCAGATCCGTACTTGGCTTCCTGAGCGCGAAACCAATGGCATTGAGGAACGGCCGAAATAGGGGCGGAAACCCGCGGGGTTGACCCGCCCCTGGGGTGCTGCTGAGGGCAAAAAAGCCGAACGAGCGGCTGAAGGCTGGTGTGTGTTTTGCCCTTTGCTTACCCCTGGAGAGATAGCAGATCGGTTGACTTTTCGCTAACAATTATTGGCTGTATCAATTCTTTCTTTGTTCTAAATATATGTAAATAGTCTGAACATAGACCATTGTGTGCTGTGGGTTTCTTTTTGTCCCTTCACTTGCCCCCAGATTCATTACACCCTAGACCAACACGTAACACTCTGAGGAAAGAGCTGCACAGCTTTTCCCTGTGAGATTACATCGGTACAGACTAGGAAAGAAATGATGACACATCAGAACACTGACATCACTCATGCACAATTACACACATACACGCACAATCACACCCACACACAATCTCTCTCTCTCTCTCTCTCTCTCTCTCTCTCTCTCTCTCTTCCTGGCTATTCTTTCTTCCTGTTCTTCTTTGGTAGGCAGCTGTGCTGTGATTGGCTGAGAGACACTTCACTGCAACCCCTTGTAGGATAAACAGTTAAAGAGAAAGCTCTGCACTTCCTTCTCAGAGAACTAAACGAGTACAAACCGGTTTTAGTGAAAATCAAACTCCGCAGCTGTCTAGTGAAGAGAGGAATAAGGAAAAAAAAAAGAAAACTTTTGGAAGGAAACACAGTGAGTCTCGGTGAGCACTTGCCTTTTTGTGATTTTTGATTAAAAATTTTTGATCCAAGTTGATTAAAAATAGTTACTGTATTTAAAAGAAATTACGGAAGTATACTTCCTGACTTGACGACCAGAGACTTTTCAGTTAGAAGATGGAAACGTCCACTCCAACTCACACCGGTGCTGATCAGACAAATATGTCAGCTCAGACAGGAGGAAACATCTGTGCTCCCGTTCTCCATGGAAATAATATTCACTCAGTGATTATAAATAATGTTCAAGGAGGTGAGTGACATTGCTTAAAAACTGTGTGTAAACTAATGGGTCTGATTGTCTGGCTAAGAGTTTTAGGTTATATAAGCCATATTTAAGCTGTATATTGTGTATGCACATATGTAATAAAAAAACAAACAAAAAAACATATATATATATATATATATATATATATATATATATATATATATATATATATATATATAACCATCTGTCAGTTTTTTTTTGTATTTTGGAGGTGGTATACAGAAATACAGTTTACTGATTGCTATTAATTTTAAGCAGCTTTGATAAAGTTCTAATATTTCCATGTATCTCTCCTCCAGGTCAGATAGTTTCCAGCTCCAGCACCAGTACAGTTCAGGCTGGAGTCTCTTCTGCTCTTGTTGAAAGTAATGTCTTAATGTACACATCATTTTTTATTTACCACTTATTCACAGTAACTACTCATTACAAGTTCTGTAAATGGACACATTTTCTATCACATTAAACCTAAACAATATCAGGCAATACACATATATGTGAAGGATACCATATATTTTAATGATAGGAAAATGCATCAAAACCACATTTTACAACAATGATGTTTAAGATTTAAATATTCTCTCTGAATTCACAGATAATATATTTTTTCCCTCCAAATATCGAAGCCTAAGGTCCATTAGAGGAACATCTACAAGTTTTGATTAAGGCTGCGATAGATAGAATGACAACATTGATTAATTCTCAAATAATGCATTGTGTAAAGTATGAGAAGTATTCACCTGGAAATGTTTGTGTTTTATTAGCATAGAACATTGAATCACAGTTGATTTAAATAGTTTTTACACAGATCAACACAAATAGACTCTTTCAGATCTAAGTGAAAACAGATCTCTGCACAGTATTTTAAATTAGTACTTAGAAACATACAACCAAAAGTACTTGATTGCATAAGCATTTACCTCTGTCAAGTCAGTATCAAATAAATGCAACTTATGCAGCAATCATAACTGTAAGACTGTTATATTATAATTTCATAATCCAGAAAACTTGGCATTTCCAAACAACCTCCAGGACTTCCAAAACATATCTTGTTGTTTTTGTGGTCTGCATCAACTATTAGAAATTATATTTTTGTATATTGCATGTTTGTCACCCCCCCAACCGGTAAAATATAAATTAACTGTGGTTTATCACATCTTTGGAAAGCTGAGTTCAATTTCCCTAGCCACACCCAGGCCTGATTACTGCCACACCTGTTCTCAATCAAGAAATCACTTAAATACCTGCCTGACAAAGTGAAGTAGACCAAAAGATCCTCAAAAGCTACACATCATGCTGCGATTCAAAGAAATTCAGGAACAAATGAGAAACAAAGTAATTGAGATCTATCAGACTGGAAAAGGTTATAAAGTCATTTCTAAAGCTTTGGGACTCCAGCGAACCACAGTGACAGCCATTATCCACAAATGGTGAAAACAGTGGTGAACCTTCACAGGAGTGGCCAGCCGACCAAAATTACTCCAAGAGCGCAGCGATGACTCATCCAAGAGGTCACAAAAGACCCCACAACAACATCCAAAGAACTGCAGGCCTCACTTGCCTCAGTTAAGGTCAGTGTTCATGACTCCACCATAAGAAAGAGACTGGGCAAAAATGGCCTGCATGGCAGAGTTCCAAGACAAAATTACTGCTGAGCAAAAAGAACATAAAGGCTCATCTCAGTTTTGCCAGAAAACATCTCGATGATCCCCAAGACTTTTGGGAGAATACTCTGTGGACTGATGAGACAAAAGTTGAACTTTTTGGAAGGTGTATGTCCCAATATATCTGGTGTAGAAGTAACAGCATTTCAGAAAAGGAACCTCATACCAACAGTAAAATATGGTGGTGGTAGTGTGATGGTCTGGGGCTGTTTTGCTGCTTCAGGACCTGAAAGACTTGCTGTGGTAAATGGAACCATGAATTCTGCTGTCTACCAAAAAATCCTGAAGGAGAATGTCCGGCCATCTGTTCATGACCTCAAGCTGAAGCGCACTTGGGTTCTGCAGCAGGACAATGATCCAAAACACACCAGCAAGTCCACCTCTGAATGGCTTAAGAAAAACAAAATTAAGACTTTGGAGTGGCCTAGTCAAAGTCCTGACCTGAATCCGATTGAGATGCTGTGGCATGACCTTAAAAAAATGGTTCATGCTCAGAAACCCGCCGTTGTGGCTGAATTACAACAATTCTGCAAAGATGAGTGGCCAAAATTCCTCCACAGTGCTGTAAAAGACTCACTGCCAGTTATTGCAAACGCTTGATTGCAGTTTTTGCTGCTAAGGGTGGCCCAACCAGTTATTAGATTTAGAGAGCAATCACTTTTTCACACAGGTTTGGATTTCTTTTTCCCTTAATAATAAAGCCCTTTATTTGTAAACTGCATTCTGTGTTTAATTGTGCAATCTTTGTCTAATATTTAAATTTGTTTGGTGATCTGAAATATTTAAGTGTGACAAACATGCAAAAGAATAGGAAATCAGGAAGGGGGCAAACACTTTTTCACACCACTGTATTATCTGTGTTCACTTCTCAGATTTGGTCGCTGTATATAAACAAAAAATGGAGGAGAGGTTTTGCGAAATTAATGAAGGAATCTCCCAGCATGGAACATCAACCCTTCTGAATGAGATCTACACAGAGCTCTACATCATGGAAGGAGGGAGTGGAGAGGTCAATATGGAACATGAGATCAGACAGATTGAGACAACATCAAAGAAACTAGTAACAGGGGAGAAACCCATCAGTTGCAATGACTTATTTAAAGACAAACCCATCAGAGCTGTGCTGACTAAAGGAGTTGCTGGAATTGGAAAAACAGTCTCTGTACATAAGTTCATTCTGGACTGGGCTGAAGGAAAAGCAAATCAGGATGTTCTCTTCATATTTCCACTTCCTTTTAGGGAGCTCAATTTGATAAAGGGTGCATTGAGTCTGATGGAGCTCCTTCATAGCCTTTTCCGAAATGTCGAAGGACTAAAATCAATAGACTATAACGCTTACAAAGTCATGTTCATCTTTGATGGTCTGGATGAATGTCGACTTCCTCTAGATTTCCAGAACAATGAAAGCCTATTTGATGTAACACAATCAGCCTCCATTGATGTGCTGCTGACAAACCTCATCAAGGGGAATCTGCTTCCCTCTGCTCTCCTCTGGATAACTACTCGACCAGCAGCAGCCAATCAGATCCCTCCTTACTGTATTAACCAGGTAACAGAGATACGAGGGTTCAGTGACCTTCAGAAAGTGGACTACTTCAAGAAGAGAATCAGTGACCAGAGCCTGGCCAATACAATCATCTCACACATGAAGTCCTCAAGAAGCCTCTACATCATGTGCCACATCCCAGTATTCTGTTGGATTGCAGCCATTGTTTCAGAGAAAGTGTTGGGTGAATCAAAGAGTGGAGAGATCCCCAAGACTCTGACTCAAATGTTTTCACACTTCCTGATCATTCAGATCAAACACAAGGACCAAAAGTATCATGGAAAACATGACACTGATCCTCAGCAGACTAGAGAGATTATTATGGCACTGGGAAAACTGGCTTTCCAACAGCTAGAAAAAGGCAATCTGATCTTCTATGAGGAAGACCTGAGAGAGTGTGGCATTAATGTCAGAGAAGTGACAGTGTGCTCAGGAGTGTGTACCCAGATCTTTAGAGAGGAGTTTAAGCTATACCTGGTGAAGGTGTTCAGCTTTGTTCACCTGAGTGTTCAAGAGTTTCTGGCTGCTTTATATGCATTTCTCTCATTCATCAGCAGGGATAGAACAAAACAGCTAACAGCAGATCTGTCTGACATTTTCAAACAGTCCAAAATGTCAGACTTCCTCAAGTGTGCAGTGGACAAGGCCTTACAGAGTAAGAATGGACACCTGGACCTTTTCCTCCGCTTCCTTCTGGGCCTCTCAATAGAGTCCAATCAGAATGTCTTACAAGGCCTACTGACACAGACAGGAAGCAACTCTCACAGCAAAGAGGAAACAGTCCAATATATCAAAGAGAAGATCAGGGAAAATCCCTCTCCAGAGAAATCCATTAATCTGTTCCATTGTCTGAATGAGCTGAATGATCATTCTCTACTTCAGGAAGTTCAAACATACCTGAAAAGAGATATAATTTTAAATGAAATCTTTGATGATAAATTTCATCTCAGTGGAATCAGTCTCTCTCCTAGCCAGTGGTCAGCTCTGGTGTTTGTGTTGATGTACTCGGAGCAAGATGTGTTTAATCTGAGTAAATATGATGCATCAGATTATTGCCTTCAAAAGCTGCTACCAGTCATCAAAACCTCCAGAAAAGCTGAGTGAGTATTTCAGTCATAAATGTGTTACTGCACTATTTACTAATTTAATATAACACTGGAGGAGATTGCTTTAATTCAAATAATGATTTTCATTAGTTACTCTAATCAGCTTCAAACACACCACATATACTTTTATAGATTTGTTTGTGTGTGTTTATGTGATGTTAGTTGTGCTTCTTCACATGAGCATATCATTGTTAAATTGATCAGAATATTTAAAGAGCACCAAGATAAACAGCAATTCACCTAGAGTCAGAGACAACAGTGAGAGAGAGAGAGAGTGTGAGAAAAAGAGAGAAAAAGAGACAACAGTGAGAGTGAGAGAAAGAGAAATAGAGAACAGTGGGAGAGTGAAGAAGATAATAAGAGAGAGGGAGAGAGAGAATAAGAGATTGAGAGAGAAAGGAACAGAGAGAAAAGTGAGTGAGAACAGTGTATGAGAGAGAGAGTCTGAGGGGTGGAGAGAGAGAACAGAGAGGAGAGAGAGAACATAATGAAATATACAAAGAAAGATGCAAAGAGAGAATTAGGGGCTTTATGTGTGTTTCTGTGAGTGTGCATTTGTGTGTGTTTGTGAGTGTGCATTTGTGTGTGTGTGTGTATGTGTGTGATGTCAGTGTTCTGATGTAACAATTTCTCTGTCAGGCTGAACAACTGTAATCTCACAGAGAAAAGCGGTAAACCTCTTTCCTCAGCTCTTGGCTCATACTCCTCGAATCTGAGAGAACTGGACCTAAGTTTCAATAAACTGCAAGATTCCAGAGTGGAGCAGCTCTCTGATGGACTGAAAAACCCACACTGTAAACTGGAGATACTGAAGTAAGATCACTATCACTGTGTGTGTGTGTGTGTGTGTGTGTGTGTGTGTGAGAGAGAGAGAGAGAGAGAGAGAGAGAGAGAGAGTTTGTGTGTGCATTTGTGTGTGAGAGTGTGTGGGTGTTATTGTGTGTATGTGTGTAATTGTGCATGAGTGATGTCAGTGTTCTGATGTATCATCATTTCTTTCTTAGCCTGTACACATGCAATCTCACAGGGAAAAGCTGTGCAGCTCTTTCCTCAGCTCTCAGCTCAAACCACTCACGTCTGCGAGAACTGAACCTGAGTAACAATAAACTGCAGGATTTAGGAGTGGAGCAGCTCTCTGCTGGACTGAAGAATCCACAATGTAAACTGGGGTTACTAGAGTAAGATCATGACTTTATCACCATGTGTGTGTGTGTGTGTGTGTGTGTGTGTGTGTGTGTGTGTGATGTCAGTGTTCTGATGTATCATTATTTCTCTCCCAGGCTGTGTGACTGTAATCTCACAGAGAAAAGCTGTGCAGCTCTGTCCTCAGCTCTCAGCTCAGACTCCTCAAGTCTGAGAGAATTGAACCTGAGTGACAATAAACTGCAGGATTCAGGAGTGGAGGAGCTCTCTGCTGGACTAAATAATCCACACTGTAAACTGGAGATCCTGAAGTAAGATATTTATAGATCACTCACACACAAACGTTCATGGAAAAAAAATCTAGAGAGATAGATAGATAGATAGATAGATAGAGAGTGAGACAGCAAACACAGAAACACAGAGAGAGCAAGACAGAAAAAATGAAAAATAGGAGCAACGGCAAACAAATACAGTAAGAAATGAGAAAGTACAAAATGAAATGCAGAGAGAAATGAGAAAGAAAGAACACAATGGAATACAGAGAGAAAGGAGAGGGAAAGCACACAATGAAATGCAGAGAGAAATGAGAGAGTAAGGACACAATGGAATAAGAGAGAAATGAGAGAGAAAGAACACAATGAAATGTAGAGAGAGTGAGAACTGAGAGAACACAATATAATACATAGAGAGAGATGTGAGAGAGACCACAATGACATACACAGAGGGAGAACTGAGAGAGAGAACACAAGGGAATTCATACAGAGGGATGCAAAGAGATTGTGGGGCTGTAGGACTGTGTGATTGTGCGCGATTGTGTGTTTTTGTGTGCAACTATGTGTGTGTGTATGCTTGTGTGTATGTACGTAGGATTGTGAGTGAGCGTACAGAATGTGTGTGTGTGTGTGTGTGTGTGTGTGCATGTGTGTGTGTGTGTGTGTGTGTGTGTGCGCGTGCTTGCTTTCAGTGTTCTGATGTAACATAATTTCTCTCCCAGGCTGCAAAACTGTAATCTCACAAAGAAAAGCTGTGCAGCTCTGTCTTCAGCCTTCAGCTCAAATTCCTCAAGTCTGCGAGAACTGAACCTGAATACCAACAAACTGCTGCAGGATTTAGGAGTCGAGCTGCTCTCTGCCGGACTGAAGAATCCACACTGTAAACTGGAAACACTGAGGTGAGATCATCACTTATATTTGTGTGTGTGTGTGTGTGAGAGAGTGAGAGAGAGAGAGAGAGAGAGGATGTTTGTATAGATCACTCAAAAACAAACTTTCACAGGGAAAAACAGCAACAACATTAAATAGAGAGAGAGAAAGAACTGAAAGACAGAACACACTGAAATACAGAGAGAGAGAACAAAATGAAATACAGAGAGAGAGAGAGAGAGAGAGAGAGAGAGAGAGAGAGAGAGATCATGTGTATATGTGCATTTTTTATGTGTGGGTCAGCGTTCTGATGTATCGTCTTTTGTCTCCCAGGCTGTGTGACTGTAATCTCACAGAGAAAAGCTGTGCAGTTCTGTCCTCAGTTCTCAGCTCAGACTCCTCAAGTCTGAGAAAACTGAACCTGAGTAAAAATAAACTGCAGGATTCAGGACTGGAGCAGCTCTCTGCTGGACTGAAGAATTCACACTGTAAACTGGAGAAACTACAGTAAGATCACTTTATCACTGTGTGTGTATGTGTGTCTTAGTGAGTGGTTGTATAGGTTCAACATTCAAAAACACAAACTTTCATAGAAAAACACACAGAAAGATAGATGGGGACAGAGAGAGAGAGAGAGAGAGAGAGAGAGAGATACATACACTATGACAAAAGTACTGGGATACCTACATTTTACACATACAGGAGCTTTTATAACATTCTAAATCTACAGGCAATGATGTATAATTGGGAAGCTATTCATACAGAAGAGCATTTTTGAGGTCAGACACTGATGTTAGACGAGAGGGTCTGGCTTACAATGTCCATTCTCGTTCGGTGTTCGATGGGGTTGAGGTCAGGGTTGAGGACCAGTCAAGTTCTTCCACACCAAACTCACCCTTTATGCCATACATTCATGGACCTTGCTTTGTGCAGTGGGGATCAGTCATGCTGGAACAGAAAAGGCCTTTCCCTAAATTTCCACAAAGTTGGAAGCATAAATTGTCCAAAATGTCTTGGTCTGCTGAAGCATTAAAATTTCCCTTCACTAAGGGTTCTAGACTAAGCCCTGAAAAACAACCCCAGAGCATTATTCCCAGGTACCGAAGAGAAGCTTGATTCATCACTCCACAGAATACGCTTTCACTTCTCTAGAGTTTAGTGGCATCTGAACCCTTGCAATTTTGCATTTTGATCTAAGGCTTCTGTGTAGTTGCTTAGCCATGGAAACCCATTTTGTAAAGCCTTCAACATGCAGTTCTTTTGCTGGTGTTGCTTCCCATGGCAATTTGGAACTTGTTAGTGAGTGTTTCATCAGAGGATAGGCACTGTGCACTTAAGCACTTGGTGACCATGCTCTGTGAGTTTGCGTGGTCTACCACTTCATGGCTAAGCTGTTGTTTCTCCTAGATGTTTCTATTTCACAATAATAGCATATACAGTTGGACTTCCGGTGTGAGTGGCGCCATGTAAAGACGTGTTTGAGGCAAGCTCCTCTAGGGAACTACAAATTTCAAACATACTGACTCTGTATTAATACTAGCATTTGTAACAGATACTAGGTAACAATGAAGCATTTTATTTGTGAAATGTGGGGGACTGGAAAAGCTGCCTCAAAGACATGGAAAAAAAGACGCAGAGACTGAGGCTAACGCAGATTCTCACTCAACAACAAAGAAGGCCCCGACTGCAGCTGGCGACCAACAGGCCGTGCTGCAAGCCATAAACACACTTAAAGTTGACCTGCTGGCCAAGATAGATGAAAAGGCATCAGCACAATCCGGCAGATCAGATCGGACAGTTACAAGCAGAGTTAAGCAACGCTCTGGAACAAGTTAAAACCAGAGTGGAGGCTACTGAAAACCGAATGTCGGAGATAGAAAACGTAAGCGAACATTCAGATTCCATCACTGTCCTGGAAAATGACATGCTAACCATTAAAAAAGAGCTGGTTACATTAAAAGAGCGGTGCGAGGATTTAGAAGCAAGATCACATTGTTCCAATTTGCGAATTATGGGGGTGAAGGAAGGCCGCAAAGATCCACAAAAAGCGAGAACATTTATCAAGAACAACATTGCTGGTAGTGTCCAGGCGCCGGTGAACGAGGAACCAGGTAACTCCAACGTCAACAGGTTGTCAATAGAACATTAAAAGACCACCACGTTGATGTGTTGGTGGTTTATCATGCACCTGGCCAATAGAGAATTTCTATTAGACTTTATGTGTCAAATGACACCATAGTAACATCTAGCCCCTTTTACAGAGAAGGAACACAGAGCAAACCTAGTAACTTGAAGCAGAACATTAACAAAAAGTTTTCTGGAAATGAGGATCTCAGGGAATTTAGAATTTTGGGTGGCTTTGCCTTTTTCAACAGTGAGGCTAGATTTTGAATCACTTCGCGGAGGATGATGAGAAATAGTCATGCAGGAAAAGCTATCATTAAGTTGGTGAGTTGGAATGTTAGAGGTTTAAACAACCCTATTAAAAGAAACAAAGTTTTTTTCTCATCTAGATAAATTGAAAGGTGAGATTGTGTTTCTACAAGAAATGCCTATGCTAAATAGTGAATACAATAAGCTGAGGAGGGGAGGTTTTACTCACGTTTATCACTCTGGGAGTGGCGGCAGGTTTAGGGGTGTGGCTGTTCTCCTACACAGAAGCATCAGTTTGTGGAGACAAACGTCTTAAAAGATAAATATGGAAGATACCTGATTATTCAAGGCCAGCTATTTAATATGCCAGTAATCTTAGCTAATATATATTCCCGTAACTGGGACAATGCTCAGTTTTTTAGGGATTTTTCTTTCTTTTCTCCTACATTTGGACACACACAGTTTAATTTTAGGAGGGGATTTCAACTGTGTTCTACACCGTTCATTAGATCGCTCCAGTCCTGGAGCCACCACACTCAGTAAATTGGCTCAATGCATTAATTTGTTCCTTCAGGACTATGGAATAATTGACCCCTGGAGATTCAAATACCCAACTACAAAACAGTTTTCTTTTTTCTCTCCAGTACACCATACATATTCCAAGATAGATTATTTTTTTAATAGATAGAAAACTGCTCTCATTATTAACCAATGTAGATTATGGAAGTATAGTTATATCAGACCATAGCCCAGTGATACTTGAGCTTTGTTTTCCAGAAAACATACTACCCATGCGGGCCTGGCGCCTGAATCGAAAGGCTTCTAGTAGATGACACTTTTGTTAAATTTATAAATACTCACATTGATATTTTTCTTGAAACAAATGAATCCCCTGAAATCAGCTATAGAATGTTATGGGAAACCCTGAAAGCATATGTAAGGAGGCAAGTTATTTCATATACTGCTTGTGAATACAAAAGGAAAACAAAACATATCACAGAAATTTTGGATAGAATCAAAATAATTGATCAAGTATATTCAGTCTCACCCACTGAGGACCTATATAAGGAAAGAGTTACATTACAGTTGGAATTGAATTTATTGACTTAAAAGAGTGCTGTAGACCTATATTTGAAGTTGCGGCAGAACTGTTATAAATCTGGCGAATGGGCAAACAAGCTCCTATGCCACCAGTTGAAACAGTCAGCATCTTTAGGTCTTATATCAGTTATTAACAACGGTGAGGGTGAGGCTATAATTGATCAAAAGGGCATCAATGACCAGTTTAGATCTTTTTGTGAAGATCTATACACATCAGAGGGGGGCAATGCTGAATTAATAGAAGAGTTCTTCAGCAACTTACAGATTCCCTCTCTTGATGAATCTGAGAAGTCCAGACTAGAAAGCACCATAATCATAGAAGAGACAGATCGTGCGGTTAAGAAAATTATGTCAGGCAGGGCACCAGGGCCAGGATGGGTTCCCGATTGAGTTGTATTGTATGCTCTCAGCCAAATTACTGCCCCTGTTATGTCATGTTTTTGAAGAGATTTTAGAAATGAAGTCATTACCCCCAACCATGACACAAGCCATAATAACAGTCCTTCTGAAAAAGAATAAAGATCCACTCAAATGTGAATCTTATCGCCCAATCAGTGTGCTTTGTAGTGATTATAAAATTTTGAGTAAGGTGTTGGCAGCCAGGCTCGAACCAGTCATGTCTAAGATAATTCATCCAGATCAGATTGGCTTCATTGTTGCCAGACAGCTATCCAACAACCTCTGCCACTAATATAACGTATTATATCTAATAGTGAGGCCAGCCCAGAAGTTATTATATCATTAGATGCTCAGAAAGCATTCGACAGGCTGAGTATAAGTATTTGTTTGCAATGCTTAATAAATTTGGTTTTGGCCCAACCTTCATCTCTTGGATTAAGATTTTATATAAAACACCCCAGGTGGTAATTTGAACAAATTGTATACTATCCAGCTTTTTCCCTATTTTTAGAGGGACAAGACAAGGTTGTTTGCTGTCACCGCTGCTTTTTAATATGGCTATCGAGCCCCTTGCAATTGCACTGAGAAACAATGCCAGCCTGTCTGAAATAAACAGGGGTGGGCAATTGCATAAACTATTGTTATACGCTGATGATCTCCTTCTTTTTCTATCAGACACAAACACAGGAAAATTTGTCTAGAAGTTGTCTGGAAGTGTCTGTGCATAAATATTGAAAAATCAATAAAAACATTTGAATAACAGCACTTACAGTTGACAAGGGCAGATGTAGCAGGACAGAAATTTCACAAACTGACTTGTAGCAGACATGGCATCCTATGACAGAGCCATTTTTAAAGTCATGTTTAGAGTCATCAGTACAACCCATTCTACTGCCAGTGTTTATCTGCTGAGACTGTCTCAATACTTTTTTTCCATAAAATGTACTTTCATATGTCTGTATAATTTTTATAAATCAATAACAGTTTTTTTACTTAGATTAGACACCCAGCATAATCAATAGGACTCCACTTTTCTATATACAGTGCTGTCGTTGCTGTGCAGTAAAGTAACTGTTAGGAGTTTGGGTGGAAATCACAAAACTCACTCCTTGAACTCATATTACTTATTTTCTTGATATATAAATCATATTTAACAAAACTGGGGTCTGTTTAATCTTTATTATCACTTTCTTCACATTAGAAAAGTGTTCTCTTTCAAGTGTGTTAGTTTTTTTGATACTTTAAGCACAATTTTAAAAACAGGGCTCATTGCATCACACTACGCACAGTTCATATAGTTACACACAAAGAAGCAGAACACCTCACATGTTTTGCAAAATTAAACACTTCAATCAAAACTGTAGAGCAATTTTTACATGTCAGTGTATGGCACACACAGAGTTCACTCCTTTGAAAAAGTAGTGATGACTGAATAATGAATACACTGGCACAGTGTTGAAAACTACTCTTCACATATATCAGTATTACATCCATGCATTTCTAAATGTTGCATTTTGCAGTGAAATTCAGAACAGAACATACTCTAAATAGAATATATTACATAACCACAATGAAAAACATCTGTGAAGACAAGACAAAAACAAAAGCATGAATTAAAATTACCTGTTAGCTTTTTATAGTATTTACACCTAATTAGTGAGTTTACAATTAATCACCTAAGTGTCTGTTAACCTGATGGCCATGTTTAATCAGTTGGTTGACAGATGTCGCATTTTGAAAGGCAAAGAGACAACATTTTAGATGTGTCTAATGTGAAGAAATGTGTTTATTGGTCTGCAAAACACAGTATGTAAGTTTGAGGCTAAGAGTATGCTATAGTAGTGCAGATCTGGGCTAAGGTTTTGCTCATTCATTGTCAGGTTTCACTAACTTTGTTTTATTTCTAAATTAATGTGTATTCATAATTCACCATCAATGCTTTCACTCATTTTTCACATATTTCATCAAATAATTTGACAAAGACCTCACAGAAAAACATAAAACTCTGTTGAAAGCTGTATAAACAAAAGGAAAAAAATTGAAAACCGCTGAACTAAAATTTTCTCAAAGTCATATTTATTTTCTGCACCTGGTTTAACTACATAGTGCACAGCAGTCAGTCATCATATATAGTATATATATATATATATATAATATATATATATATATATATATATATATATATATATATACTATGCAGAAAATAAAAAAAAATAGAAATAGACATAAGCAGAAATAAAAAAATAGACAAAAATAGACATGAGTTAAAGTATAAGAGAGTGGAAATAAAAGTATATCTATTTACATATTCACATAGCATTGTAAAACAGTTTTGTTGTATTTTCATGATGATACCAAGTGGTATGAGTTAGTCTGAAAGCACAATGAATATAGACATAACTAATACTTGTAGCAATATTACAATGTAAATTGCGCAGTGAGAGTCATTACAGTAGTACTAATGATATATAGCACAGTGTGTATCAACAGGAGAGATGATATAGTGATGTGGTTCAGCTCAGTTCAAACAGCAGGAGATCAGTACCGTCTCTTGTTGTAGAGCCTTATAGCAGTGCTCTTTAACACAGTGCAGCCGTAACAGTCTGCCACTGAATGTGCTTCCCTGTTTTTCCAGTGTAGCATTCAGGGGGTGTGAGGTATTGTCCAAGATGGCTAACAGCTTGTTGAGCACCCTTTGTTCTGTCACAACCTCCAAAGAGTCCAGCTTGGCCCCTACAACAGAGCCAGCCTTTTAATAAGTTTGTTTATTTTGTTCAGAGCACTTTTGTTAATGCTGCTGCCCCAAAACATAACAGCATAGAATAGAGCACTCGCTACAACAGACAGGTAGAATGTCCATAGGAGCTTAGAGCACACACCAAAAGACCTCAGCCTCCTCAGGAAGTATGGACCGCTTTGACCTCTCTTGTACACCGCGAGAGTGTTACAGCTCCAGCCCAGCTTGTTGTCCAAGTGCACATCCAGAAACTTTTAGGTTCCCACCACCTCCACATCAACTCCATCAATGGTGTCTGGTGACAAGGCAGGTTTAGACTTCCTAAAATCCAGCACCATCTCTTTAGTCTTACTGACGTTTAGCTGCAGCTGGTTCACCAGTTAACAAAGTCCTTCACCAGCTTCCTGTATTCCTCCTCCTGTCCATTCCTCATGCACTCCACAATGGCCATGTCACCCGAGAATTTTTGCAGATGACATGACTTTTGCAGATGATGTGTTGTAGAGGTCTCAGATGACCTTTCAAGTATATTCATTAAGTGGGATGGCAGTGCAACCGCTCGATAATCATTTAGTGCTATTGCTTGCCTTTTCTTGGGGACAGGAACCACCCAAGAAACCCACACAAAAAACCCACACTGTACACACTGATAGAGGAGGCTGTAGATGAGTTTTTATCACAGGAAGAATAGAGGTAGAAAATGATTTATGAAATATTAATAATTATAGGTTAATAAAAAATATCAGACAGTGTGTTCTGCCAGAGTACTATAACCATGTGCTTTAAGGCAGAAGTATTGCACATGCCCCTCTAATCAAAAAAGAGAGCAGTCAACTGAGATATTAGGAAATATTTGTTTCTGCATTTTGCTTTTTTTCATATTTACAAAAAGGTGGAGTTAGCGGAAAGTAACATTGTCTAAAATTATAAACATACAGGAGGCCTGCGATGATGTCATATGACAGTTCATATAATGTCAGTCTCACCTGTTGCATGTTTACTGTTTTAACTGTTGAAGTAATCAGGAAAAACAACTTATTTTACATAGATTAGAAATAGTTTTTGTTTGTCTGATAGTTTGGCTGTGTTTTCAGATGAACATGAAAGAGACAGAATGGTTCCTGTGTTTCTGTGGGTGAATGTGTGTGTGTGTGTGTGTGTGTGTGTGTGTGTG